>NW_003298902.1:88256-116243 GCF_000151645.1 Tuber melanosporum
GAAGCCGTGGGTGCCGTCGCCGTGGTCATGAGGGGCCGATTCCTATACCTGAAAAGAGTACTTAGGGTCAAGTACCCACTCATCCTTAATCCCCTTTTTTCCTAGACACCCCCGCTGACAGTAAAACTAGACAGTCGCATGTCAACCGGCATCATTTTCCGATAGACGGCGCAAAACTGTTTACCTAATCATCTACCGTCCCAAATTCTTGTCACTAGACGGTCAAAACATGATGTTGCCTCGGAAGTGTGTTTGAAAATCCCACCAGACACTACTGGAGTAGACGGAACGCTATCGTACAATACAGTCGCACCCCGTTGTCCCGGATGAAATTCTTTGCTTTCAAAAATTTCTTTGCACCAAAACCCAACCTGTTGCCCCGGATAATCCGCTGTTCCGGACAAATTCTTGGATTTTGGCCGGATTTTGGCCATCCCGGGCAGCGAGGTGCGACTGTACGATACTCGTAGGTAAACACCATCTACGAGTATGATACTTTCCCCTACAGTACTCCAAGTAACTTACCCCTCCAACTGTCTAGCCCTCAACTGTCGGCACCGTCTCAGGCCACTAGACGGCCGTCCATAGGTAAACAGGCCCCTATGCTCACACCCTACTTGTAGTACAAGTATCATACCTCCGCACCCACCACCGCAACCCCACAAACGCCCTCCTCCCAGAACCTAGAATTTCTCAGAGAAAGAAAAGGAGACTATAGTATTTATTACACGACTCGAGCTCAATACGAAAACAGCCATTTCTCCGGGTGGACCTTTTCAATACCATGCTCTTGGCGAAAAAACCTTCTGGATACCATCGACCGAGAAATATGCCATTGAAAAAGTGCACCTTGGCCTGCCCTCGCTTGAGAGGTACATTTTGTTCTGCCAGGGATCCCCAGAAAATTACCAAAGAAATACAAGGAAATTTTTAGAAAAATATTACCAGGCCTCAGGTAATTCTAAGTTTTTTTATGTGATTTTTTACAATATTTTTGCGTTGTTTGAAGAAAAAAAAAGGTACGAGTATCATTTTATGAACTTGGTAGATCTCATTAACTCGTATTCGCAATTTTATTAACCTACTTGTTTGCGCACATCCCCTGCTAGCGCACCAAGCCCCAGAATCCGAGATGGTGGATTTAAATTGATTGTGGCAACACCGAGCTTCTAAAGAGCCTGGATAGACTGTCGATCTCTCAACCCAACCATCCACTCACAACAATCACCCAAAAAGCAGTCGATACAAAAAAACACTATGCTCCGACCCCCACGTCAGTCGGGAATCTTTTCCCCTACCCTTCTCCGTCAACGTATCTGGTTCAGAAAATTACATGATGAATTCATCCACGATGGCACCGGAAACGATGACAAACCCAACGACACAGCCTCCGCAGGTATCGGGCCGAAGGTGGAAGCCGGTGGGGGTGGTAGCCAGTCTGGTTTCTTGGTACAATAAGTCTCTCTACTCCAAACTGATTGTCTAAACTTCAGCTAACAAACCATGGTATAGTGGGACCGGATGAACAGACCGGACGATAAGATCGATGCTACCTTCAAGGTATGGATTGCATTTACAAATACGGTACCTAGTGACAAATAGTGCTCCCAGTCGTCCAGTCCGACTGGACGGGACGACAAGGACAAGGATGAGCGCCGTCCGACGGCCGTCGACGGCAGTTGACTAAGGTTGGTCAATGCACCCAATGCCACCCAGTAAGACACACACTAGTGTTACTCAGGTATGGACGCGGGTGACCGGACAGACAGGGTTAGAAAATCTATGTACTCGTATTTGCATATATCTTCTATTCATAAGCCCTGTCTGTCCGGTCACCCACGTCCATACCCGAGTATAGTGCCGGACGTGTGAAACCTACCTTCCTGTTCACTTTTTGGTAATTTTGAACAGGGATTTTTCTGCAATAAAAAGGATATCTCTTGGCATTCCTTGGCATGATTAATAGTACCTTGAAAACTCAGTTATAATGAATAGCCTGGGCTGATTGTGTAGTAAATTTGGACTCTTTGATTGATGGAGAGCTCACGAACAGGGCCAGATAATATAACTAAGTGTTCCTAGATACCCTCTTAAGCCATTCAAACCACTGGGAACTGCCTGTACAACCAGTCCAGGTGAGTTTATTATAATCAAGTTTTTATGGTAATAAGAAGATTGAATTAAGATAGATTTTATGTCATTGCTAGAATAAAACCCAACTAGATAAGAAAGATGTATATAGGAAGAAAAGAAAAAGAAAAAGAAAGAAAGAAAACTACAAATCCCTGGTCAGAAAGTATACTCAGTGATGTGACTCGTATTCCTTGATGTACTTTTCAGAGTCTGGTGTACCATATTGAACTCCTGTATGATAGGTTGAATGTACTAAAGGCATCGACAATAGAAGCTGTGAATTGTAAAGGGCTTTACTGATACTAATGCATCAGGAATTCAATCTCGAATTCCACTAAGGGTGTAGTCACAGTACTCACGTGCATATATTTTAGATTGAGCTCAAAAGTACTCAATCCAATTGATTTCGCAGTGAAATTTTGGGAAAAACATTACCAAATCCCCCCTAAGCTTAATCACTTCAACTAGTATTGATTTTTGTTGTAGGAAATCTGGTTGTAATGCTATCAATAACTGCGTACAACAATTTATAAAGATGAATAACCAAATATTAGATTAGTATTTATAAATAATATATGAAGTTTAAATTTCCTATAAAGTAGCTAAAAAGAAATTAAAAAATAAAAGTAATACATACTAGTTCCTGGACATTGCAAACCTAGATTGATACAGTCCAAACATTCCTTAGTACTGTAATAGCAGCAGTGAAGATAGTATACCTTTCTTGTACACTGAGTGCAAGTTCTGTATCGTTCGCACTAATCACATGTTCTCTTCTTAGCACAGTAGCTACTGCAAACCTTTTCCTTTCAGCATTCCATACACTCCATGCCAGCTATACACTTTTTATAATTTTTAACTGTAGAACAGCAAATGCAAAGCTTTTTGGAGTGATCCAATAAAAGCTGATCTCCACTCTCCGGCCATAAACCTCTCTCTTCCAGTACTTTTCTAATTCAAGTTTCCTTTCTTTTGTATCCTCTATCTCATTCTCAGTCACATAAAACTCCCACCTACTTTGTCTATGCTGACTGTTCTCTCCAAAATACCCATCTGGTAACCAATTCTGCTTTCCACTGGGCCCCAGACTCATGTTTTGAGCCAGTAATATGTCTGGAGTAAATGATGCATAGTTTGAAGAATTATTAAACAAAAACAGAAATTGGTATCCCAGGTATGGTGTGTGTGCGATTGGGATAGCCAATTCTGTTAATTATTTTAATAAATGCCCTCCTTCCTAGTATCTATTCTCACGTCCATACTCAAACAAGATTGTAGCACATAGCAGTAAGCCTAGTGCCTGTCACTTCTCTAAAGAAGGATTGCTTAAAGGCAATCTATTCTATGATAACAGAAATTCTGATACCATAATTCCTTGCCCTCATCCTTTGGGTTGAATTATTTATTACTCTTGCTTAACCTATACCTGCCGCTATGAAATGTTAGATGAAAATGTTGATTCATTATGGGTGATAATAATAATCAGTTTTTCTCGCCTCCCACCTCACATCCATCCAGATAATCCTTCTCCCTTATCCTTCCATCATTCTCAAACTCTACCACAAATGGCCAAAGCTCCTCCAATACCTTTACAAACTGTTCATAGTAAGTTGCCACATCTTCCCTTTCATGTCCATCAATATATACACTCTTTCTAACAATAGTGTAATTATACCCATTCTGTCTTAACCATTGGCGAATGGTTCATGCTGTAATCCTTTTTCACTTCCTTATCAATCTCTCTTCTTCCTTTCTCCCATTCCTATTCCTTCTAATCCCTTTAAACCATTAGGTAAAGACTCTCTGATACTGACTGCATCTATCAATTGGCTTAGATTGGGAATTCTGCCATTGAGATCTTCCTCCTGGTAAGCTTCCTCTATGTAATTGTTGACAACTTGGGTAATTTTATATGCTGTAATAGCTAAAATTATTACATCCAATTTATTAGCTACCAATAATAATAGATTCAATTGGAATGAAAATAAAAGTTAAGTTACCTTCCCCTGCACATACTAAATGATATACTCTTATTTTCTTTATTACATTAATCTGGTGGTGTTGTTGTTCAGGTCTTGTTCTCCTCTTTTGTTGCTATCTGGAGGGCCGGTTTCACGCGTCCGGCACTGTACTCGTACAATAAGTAAAACAAATAAATAAAAATAAAAATTTTAATGGGGTAATAATATTATGGTATCCATAAAAGGAAACCCAGGACTAGTGCCGTCCGACTGCCGTCGCCCCGTCCAGTCCGTCCAAAGACGAGACATTGTCGCCCTCTGTCGTCCTGACCCCGTCTAGGACCGACTGGATGACTGGAAGCACCGTACACAGGGTGTTTGTCGGTGGAAGGCTAAGAAGTTGCGATGTCTCACATAGGCAATGGTTTTTAAACGTGTCCCGTATCCACAGCCTTGGAGCTTGGGCTGGAAGCTTTTTTTTGGCTCAAACTTTTTTTTTCGACGGAGGTACCGGGTATGGCGGTAACTGATGGTATGTACAAGTACGTACTGTACGGTAAGGTACATGTGCAAACGTTAATCTGCGGCTCGCTGCCAATGGAGAGACCGGATATTGTGATTTTCGAGATGCAATTGAACGGAATGGGATTCTATATCATGTTCCGGAGATGGAGAAAAAGGTTTAAGGGGGGGGGAGGTTTCTCGCTCGATGACCTTTTTCTCCCCTTCTCTTTGATAACGAGTTTGTGTGTAGTGTAGGTAGCTGTGGGTTGTCAAGGGGAAGGGTGCTACTTGTGTTAAAAGGTTGATACTTTGCGCGTCGAGTTGTGATACTTGTGTGTAGCGGGGATTGTTTTGAGTTCCCTGTGATACTCTTTCGAGTTGCCGCGATGTGCAATTATCACGGCTTGCATGCGATACTGAGAGGGTTGATATTGCATTCGAGTGTCAATCTCCGCAGGAAGCAAGGTGGAGAGGCTTGCACCACGGAACGTGGTCCAGAAATTCCTTTTAATAACCTCCCAATATCGCTGTCATATCCTCGCACGCTTTCTGCTTCCATCCCTATCAGCTGTTCAAGTGCGTATTTTTTGCTGTTTCCCAAACAAATCTCCATTTCCCTTCCAGGAGAAGGGGAACACCTGATTCTGAGCCCGGGCACTTGTGCCTTCTTTTTACCTTGTCACCATACATACCATACGGCGCAGCTGTACTTGTAGTATGATACTGTACCGGTACTCGTACTGTGCAGGTAGAGTGAGGGCCCGGGTACAGTACAAGTACTAACTTTATACCGTATCATACCAGCTGGTGCTCGTGTTTTCTGTTTTTTACTTGGCTAGGATGTGATGAAAGGAGGAAATTGTTGTCACTCATTCCCGAGCCCCCCCTCGCCTCATTCCCCACAACTGTGTCTCGGGGAGGCAGAGAACACCTGAATCAAGTGGATCTTACAAACACCGTCCTATTTTTTTTCTTTTTTTTTTTTCTCTCTTCTCATTTTTTGTGGTGAAAAACAGTTGATGAAGGTCTTGGGAACGTTAGGGAAGGGTATGGATGGGGGTTGCCTTGTGGATCCAAATAATTATATCTCGCTAACCATTTTTTTAACCATTTCATCCTGTACGAGTACTAGGGGTATTCAAAGTTAAAAATCTTGTAAATTCATAGCATACTTTCTTGTTTCATGTAAGCTTGGCGCATCCAAAAATGGTTAACTTACCATTACTTTAATCTACCATACCCTACTTTTTTTTCTGGTAGATGTGGAGGTCTAGAGGTTGGTAACAAGTAAAAGTTAGTAGAAGTAACAGAATATCCAGAGATTATGTGAGCAGGGTGAGAAAAAAAAAGAAGAGGAGTAGATAGAAGAAAAACAAGTGACTCACAAACAATATTCAGGGAAAATGCCATGTACTTCTGAATAAAAGCAAGAATAGTCCATCAACTTCATGATATTTGATTATCAAATATCATTGTTCAATCCTTATTTGACAATAGTGATGACTTATTACTATTTTTTAACCTTCTTAACCTTGAACTGCCAAGCCACTTCGAACTCCAAGAGACTCCGACCTTCAGCTTTATTCTGTCTTACTGAATAACTTAGCTATCCTAGGTCTCAATGAAGACAACTTACTAGAATCGTAGTTTGGAGGAAATGAGGAAGGATAAGGGGAGGAGGCGATGGAGGTTATTGAGCTTCTTGGGCTTGGAGTACCAATAATACGGTGTACCATGCCACAAGAGCCTATACCCTGTCGTGAGTTTATGTTCCATTATCATGTATGTAATAAATAATTTAAAAATTGATTTTTGTATAAAAATGAAAAGTAAAATTGAAGTTAATATATATTAGATTTTGACAATGTCAGATGATAGATTTATGGCATGTTTTTGAATGAAATGCAACTTGTTCAATCAGCTTCTTTTACTCATTTATAACAATCCAATTTTCTAAATTGAATTACAAAATCTACAAGCCTTACCTGCAATTCAGCTAGCTACCACCTTGTATTTCTTAGACTTTAATGGGATATCAACAGTCCGGGGAGCGGCCTAGCTGTATGTTAGTGAAGGAACTACAAGGTTTTACTGCAACTAGACGATTTCAGCCTTGGTACTCTTACTCCCACATCTTACAAAATGGCCAGAGCCTGGAACCAGAGTTTTTTAAAATACGAAAAGTAGGATTGAGGGGGAGAGTGGATTTTTAGGTTGCGTAGGCTTCTTGGATGATACTAAAATGGTACTTCAATATGGGTCCTCATATCGTAGGGATACATGTTTCAATAGGAAAAAAACAATACACATTAAATGTCAAAGGTATATGTAATAGTAAGCGGAGATTTATTTTCATTACAAGTGGATTTCCAGGGTCTATTGGCAATGCTATGGTTTTTGGTGGGACATTATTTTTCAAAAGGCCAAATTTGATTTTTTCCTGGCCAGAGGAGTACATATTAGCTGACAAGACTTATCAGGTTATACGTTGCTATATGATACCATATAAAGAGTCACTTGTAAGTCAGGCAGCTAGAGGATTTAGAGATTTTAATCTACAGTTAAAAGAGACTCGAGTTAAGATTGAGCATGCTTTGGGTATTTTAAAAAATAAGTGGTCATCTTTAAGGAAGATACTAATTGGAATATCTAATTTTAATAATCATGTACGAGTTATAGTATAGATAATAGTTTGTATAATATTACATAATTTTCTTTGAAATATGGAGAATGATAGGTAATGGTGGCCCGCAGAGAAGATGGAGCAGGATAATAGAATAAAAAATTGATGGAGATTTGCAGGATAAAATATTAGGGGTAGAAGCTGAACGGCAGGTTGGAACAGAATAGAGAAATAGAATGCGAGAATATTTTGTAAACAGAGTATAATTAAAAGCTTCAACTTGTATAATAAGACCAAAATTTAATTTAAAAACAAATACACTTACCAAAAGCAGAATATATAATAATTACTTAAAATTCAAATAAAAATACAAAAATAAAACTTTTACATGTCCCAAAAACCTAGACTTCTACTCCGCACTTTCAAAATTTAATTCTTCAAACTCTTCCATATTATTGGTAGTGTTATGAACTCACTTAACAAGGAAAAGGTTTTCACATGACTCATAATTATGAATCATCGGTATGTGATTGTTTTGTACATATGACTTATTATGTTATCATTTATTATATTTCACACATGACTCAATTATGAGTCATTGGATGTGCGCTTGGCAAGTACACCTTGCAAGTATGCCTTATAGGTATGCCTTGCACATATGATTTATATGTTGTACATGACCTCACTAATTAGGTTATGGGTTTCACGCATGTGACCATTTGAGGTCATATAACTTGTGTATTGCATTATGATTGGTTTATGAGTTTTCGCACATGGCCTTGCTACAAGGTCATGGGATTTGAGTGTGTGACCACTTTGGTCATATGACTAGTTTGTTATGATTTGGTTTCACACATGTGACTACTTTGGGTTATATGACTTAGGGCGGGAAGAGTACTATATAAGGAGGCCGATACAGCAGAGAAGAATAGGCTCTTCATGCTTTATTTTAGGTACTTTTCCTACTTATTACTTTAACAAATATAAAATACTGTTATACTCTTTATCATTATCACAACCTTTATTACCATTACAATGAGAATACTCTACATGAGATAGAGTTCGAAAAAGCTTACGATAGGCATTATAAGTAGAAGACAAAGGTCTATCTGTAATGTAGGTATAGGCCTTGTGCTATCATATAACAAAGAAGAAGGAGACAAAGAAGAGAAGTGTCATTTCCTGTCACCAAGAACTATCTATCTGAAGGGGGATTATTACAGGTAGTTCTTTTACCAATATTAGCCCCAAGCTGAAGCATCAATAGCTCCGTTCTCTGTTGCTCACCTCTTGCCCTTTCTCTCTCCACTTTCAGCTCTTCTCTCTCCAATTCTATCTCTTATTGTCGTTGTTTGCCTTGCTAAATAAGATGCCAATTTAAAAACTCAAACTTCATTTCCTCCCCTTCTGCCTTTGCTAATGCAAGTATGCCCACGGCTTCAATAAGAGCATTTAACCCACTTTTTCTCCTTCTTTGTGTCCCACTAAATACCCTATTATTATCATTTTCTGCTACTAACAATTCAGCAAATTGCCTCTTTCTTGCTCCTCTCATCACTGATGAGTGGCTAGAGCTAGCCCTTTTTATTCTTTGTGTCTTTTACCTTTCTCTATTATCGTCCATAACTACCACCTCATCTTTCTCAATTGACCCTACAGCCTCTTGGCTTGCTCGACTTCTTTCTCCTTGATAAAGACTACCACCATTCTCTTTCTCCCTTCTATTACCTCCTGATATTCCCTCCTCTTCCTCATTTCCTCCTCTCTCCATTCACATTCATTTCCCCAACCCCTCCTCGTTTGTTCTTGTTCCTCCCTCTCTCAGCTAATGCTAGCTCCACTTTCCTCCTCGCATTCCACTTCCTCTCCTGTACCCTCCTGACTAATGAGTAGTTGTTGGCCCTCCACTTTCTCCTCCGGATTATCGTTGGACATTGCTACAAGCAATTGTTCAATTATGGCAGCAGTATTATTTGCATTATGATAGGAGTCATCAGAGACTGGTGGTCGTACATTAGGTCAATCACCTAAAATTCTCTCTAAACCGAAGAAATATGGATAGTGGGAAAGTAGCTTGTCTAAATTTTTTTTCTTTTTTTAAATTTTGTTATGTTATAAGATAATTTCTTGAATTTTAAAAGAATAATTTTTTTTCTTACCTTGTAAACTTCTTCTGCTCTCATCTAAGTGCCTCTCTGATAAACCCCATCCACTTTGATTGTTTAATTTTACTGCAACCCAATAGGATTTCATGAGATTATCGTACTTGTAACCAATCTTAATAGCTTATTTGGTGGGAATTTGGGCTGCGATTTCAGTAACAATTGTTTTCTTCGTAGTTCCTGAACCCTTTTTGATTTTTTGTAAATTCTCACACTCTTCAAGCCATTGAATTACTCTCTCGGTTTCAGCTTTTGTCCAAATCCTATTCTCAGAATAATTGTATAGTATTTTGGTAATGGGGTTGTCTGATCTTCTTTCCTCCAGTGTTGTCATCTTAGTACATGAAAAAGTTTCTTCTAAATGTATGTTAACTTTTACCTATACTTGTTACTTTTTATTTTTTTCTGGAAATTTAGGGACCTCAACTATGATACTAACGTGCCCAATTGGGAAGCGGGCTGACATGCCGAAGCGGACGGCACCGTGCAGGATTGCAACTACCACATCTCATCAACTAGAAGCCAACAAAACATACAATAAAGATTATCAGCGAACATAACAATAGGAAGAGTAAAAGCCAGAAAGAAGTAACTTTTAAAAAAGAGGATCTTAGATGCAATTCAAGCATTTTGGAAAGGCAATTACCTATCAATAACAGCAACAGCCCAAGCCTTTGACCTTTTTAGATTGACGCTCAGGCATCGGATCAAAGGCAAAAGAGTCTCCCGACAGGCAGCCCATATTGAACAGCAACTCCTGACCCCAGTAGAGGAGAAGGCAATTGTGCGCTGGATTAAGAAGCTAGATGATTGGGGGTTTCCTCCAAGGCTAGATAGGGTGAAGGGAATGGCTAAGATGTTGGTAGGAAAGAAGAAAAAGGGGGTAATTGATACAGGAGTCTGAAAGAATTAATTAACCCAGTTCCTGAATCCTAATCAGAATATAGCCTCACAATATAGCAGTTCTCTGGAACGTCAGCATGCCTATGCCAACCATCCAAATAAGATTAAAGACTATTTTCGCAAATTCAACCATCTTTGCATAGTTCATAATTTGCAGCCTCACCATATATACAACATCAATGAGAAGGGATTCATGATGGAAATATCAGTGAAGACAAAGGTCATCACCCGAGTGGGGAGACGAAATCCCAGAGTTACTCATGATGGTAAAAGAGAGCTAATTACTGACTTGGAAACTATGTGTTGTGATGGTAGTTTTTTACCTCCTTTTCTTATTTTTAAAGCAAAAGCAGGACATAGTATGGGATGGTATGCGAGTCTTGATGATCCAGATGTATTATTATCTTATTCAAATAAGGAATGGACTGATGAATCTCTTGGGTATGAGTTTATTTCTTGTTATTTTATCAAATTTGCACATTCTCCTTCTTTATCAAGCCAAAAGCGGCTTCTTATTTTAGATAGACACTCTTCTCATCTTAATTGGAATTTCTGCATGTTTTGTTTGGATCATGATATTCTTTTACTCTGTCTCCCCTCTCATTCTACTCATTTACTTCAGCCCTTGGATGTGGCAGTCTTTAGTCTACTTCAGAATTTTTATGGGCTTGCGGTAAATGATTTTTCTCACCATCAAGGAGGTGGAATACATAAAGCTGCCTTTTAGTCATTGCTAAAAAAGGCCCGAAAGGAGGCAATGACTTTTAATAACATTCAGGCTGGATTTCGTACCTGTGGCCTTATTCCTTATTGTCCAAAGGTCATCCTGGATCGTTTACAATTTTCAACTGCTCCACTTCATGCCACCCCACTCTGTATATCAAATATTACTTCCCGCCTACAAACTCCTCACAAAAGCACTGATTTCCGGCGAGAAATCAATAAAGTCCTAGCACTTATTGAAAAGGTTTCTAACGAGAAACTAAGAAAATTGATATCCTGTTTAGCAGAACTTGGTGTGATAGCGCAAGCCAGCTTTGATATTGCTAAAGAGGAACACAGACTTAACTGTCAAAAGACTATTGCTGTTACGCAAAAGATTGATAAATGTCATCTTACAACTGTATGGGTTATTGATAGCGTAGAGGCTATGCATTTATACCAAATTCGAGAAAAAAAAAATCACGATAAGGCTACTCATAAAGCCAATTTGAACCACAAACCTACAAAAAATACTCCTATTATATTATTTCGGATCATACCAGTACGCCAACGCCGTGTGAGCCTTGCTTTACCAACTTCTCCTGGATCGATTTCTTCTTCTCCGGAAAATATTACTATTACCAGTGATAGTAGTGATACAACAGGATTCTCACCAACTTTACCAACACCTCCACCTCGCCGCTCCTGCCAACCTCCTCCACTTGTTCCCCTTGCTACTCCTACCAATAGACGACTACCCACAGCACCCTTTAGAATGGTTTTACGAAATCCAAATCCTTAATTTTTGTTCCTCCCTTATCTTTTCTTTGTTTTGTTGTCTTTTTCCTTTTTCAGCAGTTCTTGGTAAATTCTCTTTTTTCATTATAAATTTTCAATGCTAAACTCTACCTCATAATTCTTATCTATTGATCTCTCCTCTTTTTGTTCAATTTCATTAAGAATTGGTTGAATTGTCATGTTTTCTGTGAGGGAGTCCCGGTGGCCCGCTTCATGGTGATGGCCCGCTTCGCCGTTGGGTACGTTATATTTTCTATGATGCTATTGGACCATCACCTTCAGTAAACTAATGCATGTTCTAGTATCAACTCATTTCTTCTCCCATCCGTTTTTAACTTTGAATACCACTACTGTACACCTAGTTACTCGCGTATGATACAGCACTTGAGTGGTGGGGACATGCAGTGTACTGTACTCGTACAATAACTGTACGGTACTGTGCCGTTAAGAAACACTTGGTTTCCCTATTCTGGTGATCTCCGGAAGGGGAGAAATGATGCATGAGGAGGCCCCCTTTCACATTCGAGAGAGTTTGTTGCAGGTCACAATCGAATAGTGGTCCATCACATCTCACTAGTAACTTATCATCTACTGTATTACTGTGTTTCTTCACTCGATAGCGTGATATGTAGGGGTGATGGTGCCACTCGGCCCCCCCGTTCTTGGCATTGAACACTAGCGATCATATACTGAACGGGTACCGGTATCGTACTCGAGTAGTTAGGGCCCCAAATTTTCTTTCTTTGGACTCAGTGACCCGACCTTCTCAAAAAGCTTAATTCCGGGAAAGAGAATATATACATACACATCCCTCTTATTACACAATACACAAACCCGGTTCTCCCTCGGTCTTCTCTCCTACACTAACTAATTCAACCCAGGAGAAGGGAAAAAAAAAAAAAAAAAGAAGAAAAAAATGCCTTCTGCGAAATTGAGTGTTCCCGACAGTCCTCCTCATCATGGAAACGTGCCAGAGCACGCCACAAGCGAGCCGGAGAGCCCCTTCGCAAAGCTAATCTGGAACCAAAAGATAATCGTGATCCCTAGCTTCACCCTCGAATCCGGCGTGACAATTCACAAGGTCCCCGTGGCATACAAGACTACCGGTCACCTGAACGAGAATGCCGACAACGCAATGCTAATATGCCACGCCCTCACTGGCAGCGCGGATGTGGGGGACTGGTGGGGACCCCTGGTAGGCCCTGGGAGGGCCTTCGATTGGAGCCGGTTCTTCGTCGTCTGCTGTAATAGCCTGGGGAGCCCTTACGGGAGCGCTTCGCCCTGCACTATTAACCCCGAGACTGGCAGGATTTATGGACCAGAGTTCCCGCTGACCACGGTTAGGGATGATGTCAATATCCACAAGATCGTGCTCGATTACTTGGGCGTCAGGAGCATTGCTGTGGCAATTGGAGGCTCGATGGGCGGCATGTTGGTACTCGAGTGGGCGTATTTTGGAAGGGAGTATGTTAGGTCCATCGTGGCGCTTGCTACTAGCTCACGCCATTCTGCCTGGTGTATTTCTTGGGGGGAGGCGCAGAGGCAGAGTATATATTCTGATCCAAAATATGGTAGGAAAACAATCCCACGACGTGTTTGATGTTGAGTTTATCGAGTTCTAGCGGAGGGGTATTACTCGTTTGACGATCCTCCCACTACGGGATTGGGTGCCGCACGGATGAGCGCCTTGTTGACGTACAGAAGGTTTGCTTCACTTACATCTAGAGCATGAGCAGTATCAACATTGACCAAACAAACCAGTCGCAACTCCTTCGAATCCCGATTCGGCAGAAACACCCCTGACCCTGCCCGCCACCCATACATCAACTCCCAAGCCAACCGTCCCCCCACAACCCCAAGCGAGGGACACTGGGCCGTGCACAACGAGGGATTCCGGAACGCCCGTCGCCTTATTTCATCCCCATCAAGCCCAACCGCTGAGACTTTCCCGCAATCACAAGAAACTAACACCACCTCCAGCAGCAGCGGCGGCAGCACCCCCCCTTCCTCGCCAGTTAGCCTACCGGCCAAGAAACATGTCCCAACATACTTCTCGGCGCAAAGCTACCTCCGCTACCAGGGCGACAAATTCGTCAAGCGCTTCGACGCGAACTGCTATATCGCCATAACCCGCAAACTGGACACTCACGACGTCTCCCGTGGCCGCACGAACGGGGACGTTCATGCCGCGTTGCAGATGATACAGCAACCTGCGCTGATAATTGGCATAGAGAGCGATGGATTATTCACCTTCGCAGAGCAGCAGGAACTCGCGGAGGTTATACCCAATGCTAGATTAGCTACCATTGATTCGCCGGAAGGCCACGATGCCTTCTTATTGCAGTTCGAGGAGGTCAATACCCATATCACAGGCTTCTTGAGGGAGGTTATGCCTAGGGTTATGGCCCGGGAGCCGCTTTGTCCCGCGGGTAAAATTGGAAACAGGGATATTGGGGCTGTGAATGCTGGGACCGTCGGGGAGGTGGACGATATTACCGCCTGGTAGGATGGCTTTGTTGGTTTGACAGATGGGGGAAATTCTCTCTTTTTCCTTTTCTTTTTTTCTTTCTTGGCAACGCAGGTTTCCGCTTTAGCTTTTTTTATCGCTTTGCTGTACCTTTGGCGGTGAGGATAAAGAGGGTGTACGTAGATAGTCTGGCGTTGTCTGTTGTCTGTCGATACCGGGAGCTGGTTTTGTGCTTGGTTCCGTTCGTTGCCCCGAATTTGAATTTGAATTGAGGAAAAGGTCCCGCATATCACTTCCCCCACCTCCCTGTTAAATATGCCAATCCCCCACTTAACCTACTATTACCCGACACTACCAATTAACAGCCTTCCCACCCTCCCTCCAATGTGTTACTATACTTGCTTTTTCCAAGTGCCCTGAAACCAATTCAAGAGTTTGAAACTGTATCCTACCGCACAAATACCGGTATGATAGCATGCATTGTGCACCTTGAGTATTTTAAGAAGACCCACTATGATAACGGCCATGACTGCCCCCATTGATTCATTTGCCTTTCCTCGAGTGAAAACATGTGCATGATAACGGGGCGTTTATGTTTTGCCGGAGTTGGATAGAACATGAAATATATTCTGCAGGGGGGCTCCCTGCCTTGTTGTCGGTGTATGATATATCACTCTATATGATCTTAGATGATGCTCTGGACAGCCCCAATGCAGCATCTTGAAGCCGTAAACAGACTCTTGGAGCCAGATTTGGTTCCATGACCAGACGTTCTGTATGCCCTCGGAAGACATCTTTTCACCAAGTAGAAGAACCTCGCAAACCCCACAAAGGGCAGCTTTTCACACACCAAGCCAACTTAAAATACCAGATGTCGACATACCCTATGGTGCTTCGGGCCCGGGTGCCGGCGGGATCCCGCGAACCCCAGTACAGGTAATCTTTTTCTAAAAAAAAGCATATTTTTCACCAAGTTAGGCACCCCACGAAATCCATAAAACTTGTATTATTATTTTTACACCAAGCCTGGGCATATTTATGTCGAGTTAAATGCCAAAACACAAGCAAGGTCGTATTGTATTTTTACACAAAGCTGCCATAATATTATTATTATAAAGAATATTCTTCACCAAGTAATGCACCTCCGGAAAACCCATACACCAAGCCTAGGTATTTTTTTATATCAAGCTAGATACCCCCGGAAAATCCCATAAAAGTTGTTGACATGATTTGTAGAATAGACGCTCCCAGGCCATCCAGACGGATTCTGATTAGTGCACCTTGCCTGATGGAGGGAGCAGTACGGTAGAGCGGTCTCAACCCACCTATTGCAGGCCGACCGCGCGATACAGATCCCTCTTGAGGGAGGCCGGTAAGGAATAGAAGAACTTAGACCCCCCAGCCCAAGACCACAACAAAAACCAGTATGGGTTCTTTTTTACAACGGTCTTGGATTGGGGGATGGCCGTCTGGTGTGGGGAAACTCGGGAAGTTTATACAGAGATTGAGGTGGATAATAGGGGTGAGATTACGGCTGCAGTGCACCCGAGTACGTATTTGAATAATATGGTGATCGCGAGGATGGGCGGAGTGCTTGAGATTTGGAATGTGAAGACTAGGTGCGAATTGGTCCATATCCGTCCTACATTGCGCTTTGCTAATGTCTTGTGATTTTTTAGTAAGAAGATTTACACCATCCTTTCACCGGTAGCTTCCACGGGGAAAGAACCACTAGAAATTGCTTCTTTAGTGCAAACGCAGGCTATCTCTGTGCTTGCTATTGGGTTTTCGACGGGTGAGGTTCATCTTCATAATATACAAGCCGACTGGCCTCTGTTTACGCTAGGCGGTTCTGCTGGTGATATTATTGCTGCTACTTCTCATGGTCAGAAACGAGTTACTAGCATTTCATTCTGCACTGGCCCGGCAGTCGGTGCTGGAAAATCAAGAGTAGCAACTGATTCTAGGGGTAACATGCTTGCAGTTGGGCACAATGATGGCGACAGCACATTGCGAAACTTGAAAAAACGTAGAATCGCAGCGACTATGCGGAATGCTCATGATGGGCCGCTCGGTGGGGGCGTTGTTGTCGACTGGGTGGCTGGACAGAGTGTCCTAGTTACGAGCGGTGGTGACAATAGTATAAAGGTATTTTTTCGGTTTTTCGGTTTACTTCGTCTAACAAAGCATTTACTTACGGATTTTTAGGAATAGATTTTCGATTCTCCACATACTACGCTTCCCCGTGTATTACGTTCCCGGTCTGGGCACTATAAACCCATAACTTCTCTAACGTTCCTGGATCCTCCACTTCTCACTTCCTCCTCTCTGGCTCACTTGATTCTTAGTTCTGAGCTCGTTCTATGAGAGATGACGCACAGTCATTTGTCTTCTCAGAAAAGGCCGGAGGTAGGAGGTCGAGGAACCCTCCGCAAAGTGGTGAAAAGGGCACTTGGGCCAATAGGGAATTTTCGTCATCAAACCCAGTAACCTGTATAGCAACTGTAATAGGTGAAGGTGGTGCCGGAAATGCAGAAAATGCGGCACGGGACCTGGCAGGAATAATAACAGGTCATCGAGACTCTAAATCCGGAAGTCTCTGGAGCTTTGAGAACAAGTCTTTGGGAGGGCGTTGGGCTCAAACAACTGATGGTGGGCTCGTCCGGAGCGCAGGTGTGTCGTCTTGCGGGACTTTCTGTTTCATAGGTTCTAGCAACGGTAGGATGGCAATGTATAATATCCAGAGCGGGATTAAAAGGCGTCAATTCCCTGAGCCAGTATCAGCCGCCACGGCGAAGCGTCTTAAAAATAGTACCGGGCCGGTGAAGTTGGGCATGGTCTGGCGCAATTACTAAAGCGAAGTTACACAGGCATTCTGATCTCCTCGCGGTTTCTTGCGATGATCTTTGCATTCGGGTGGTGGATATTGAAACCTGCAAGACAGTGAGAGAGCTTTGGGGTGCGCAAGGTAGGATAAGCGACTTTTGTTTTTCGAAGGACGGAAGATGGGTATTAGGCGCTTCGGCGGATAGAGTTATCAGAGTTTGGGATTTGCCAACTGGGCATTTGATTGATGGTATTAGGACTAAGAGTGATGCTACTGCTATGGCGTTTTCTGGGACTGGGGAATTCCTGGCGACGGCTCACGTTGATAGTGTTGGGATAAACTTATGGTGAGATTTGTTTTCCCGTACTTAACTGGAGTGGAGCTGACTCGGGTTGATGTTGGATAGGACGAATAGAACTTTGTTCAGACACGTTCCGACTAGACATCTTGATGAAAAGGACATAGTGGACATGACTGCTCCGTTCGCCTCTGGAGAAGGCGGTGTCGGTGTCATCGAAGCTGCACTTAATCCCCAGGGCGATGGAGAGGATGACTGCACCGGCACATACACCACAGTAGACCAACTGAGTAGCAACATGTTGACAATGTCTCTTATTCCAAGGGCAAGATGGCAGACGCTGCTTAACCTCGACGTTATTGAGGTAATTTCATCTTCCCCCCGCCCCGCAGCTTCTAGATAAACAAGTCTAACCTTCCATTGCAGCAACGAAACAAACCGAAGGAAGCTCCCGGGACTCCTGAAAAAGCACCTTTCTTCCTCCCCCCACTCGGCGTGATATCTGATCCATTCGCGCCAGCTGCCAAAGAGATAACCAATGACACCAACAGCATACAGCCGAGCGATCCCGCATCCTCCGCATGAGCCGGGACAGCGGGGAATCTACCTTCACAAAACTCCTCCACGAAGCAGCAGACGGCAACAATCGAGACTACACCGTCATCCTTGCCCATCTGAAAGCGCTCTCACCCTCGACAGCAGATCTAGAAATCAGGAGTTTGCAAGTAAACGAGTTGGTGCCGTTTGTTCGGGCCACGACGCAGCGACTGAGGAGCCGGAGAGACTACCAGCTCGTAGAGAGTTGGGTTAACGTGTTTCTCAAGTGTCATCCCGAGGGCGTGATGAGCGAGGAGGACGTTAGGGATGAATTGAGGAAGTGGATGGTGGAACAGAAAAGGGAGGCTGGCAGATTGGCGCAATTGGTGGGGTATTGCTCTGGAGTTGCGGGGTTTTTGAGTGGGAGGTGATATTTAATGCTGTTGATGGTCTGATATAGTGGAAAAGTTTGTTGTGTTTTTTTTCGTATCATAAGTGTTGGATCGGTTTTTGTATGTGGAGGAGGGGAAGGGTGTTATATTTGTAGAACTTGGTCGCCTTGAAATAAATCTTTTTGGATTCGGGTTGCGCTGTACTCAATTTGTCAGTAAAATCCTCACACCTTTGTCCGAACGTCGGAGTTTTTTCAAGCGTAGAGACTGTTGTGGTACTGGAAGATGGCGGACTGATGGTCGTAGGAGAAAATAGAGTACAGTATAATGTAACACAAGTTATGGGCTACGAATGAAGGTTTGAATCTTTGTAACTCCCGAGTGGTCTGGTAAAGACCAGAGGGTATCCTCTTCTCCAACCGGATATAGCCCTCAAATAGTGAGGGAGCACCAAATTAGGGGGTTGTAAAAATGAAGGGGGGGTCAGCGAGTTTTGTCGCCAAGATGGTACAATAATCTAATCTCTGAAAGTGTTTCGCCATCTTCACATATCATCACTCGTGAATCCAGCTTGTTTGTTCCCTCCTTCCGACCCTCGGACGCGTCACCAGAAGAAACTGGGGGTGGATAAAAATTGCCCTATGTCAGCTTGTTTGCTCCCCTTTCCCCTCCAATACTTCCCCCTCCAACGCTTTCCCCTTCTACACTTTCCCCCTTTACATTTTGACTCCCCCCCCCCACCAAAACCCCCGACCCCCCCCCCTACCGACACTAAAAATGGGTACCGGTTAGTACTAGGAATTGAGAAGTTTCAAAATATCCTGTTTACTAACTTGGTCTTATTGTATTTCTCAGCGGCAGGTTGAATGATAAAAAATGGCTCGTGGCTGACTACCGCTATTGATACGGCACTGACGTTAGCCAATACGTGGTACGGGCGATGGCGGGATGCTCGTAGAGAAAAGAAAGCCAAGGACCTCGAAAAGGGCTTTCTTAGTCCCACCGCTGCTGTCTCTGGCCCTGCTTCCGCTCTTGCCACTCCTGCCGCTGCTCTTGCAGGTTCCGTGGCTACTCTCGCTGCTCTCGCTGCGTCTCTCACTGGTCCCGCCGGTGCTCCTGCCGCTGCTCCTACTGTTGCTCCTCCTGCCGCCGCTACTGTTGCTACTGCCGCTGCCTCTGCCGCCACTGCCGCCACTGCCGCCGCTGCTACTGCTCTCGCCACTGGGAACGATGCTCCCGGCCCCGGTAACGCTGCTCCCGCCACCAGTAATGCTGCCCCTGCCCCCGGTTCAGGAATACTGCGGCAAATGCGGAACCATCAATGGAGGCAGGACGGTGGCTTTAAGCTGGCTGGCACCTATATCGCTAATCAGGACATCAAAGTCCTTTGGATTAAAGTCACCAATGTCATGGATATCGACGAATTCATGAACCCCCTTGGCATTGGACGCAGGGTTGTGAGTGAAAGTCGCGGGTACATCGACCTGTGAAGCCGACAAGAATCGAGCAATATTATTGTTGGTACGAGGACCCGGGTGCTGGAGCTGTGGTTTTTGGAGCCAGTAGGAGGTGCCTGCTAGCAGCCTTGTTCTGGACAGCTGGCGTGAGGGGCTAGAGGGGAGACCAATACCAAATTTAGTTCTGAAAACTGACTTGGCCAATTGGTGATGGAAGAAATTGAACAGCTCCAGCACTCGAGTCCTCATACCAACAATAATATTGCTCGATTCTTGTCGGCTTCACAGGTTGATGTACCCGCGACTTTCACTCACAACCCTGCGTCCAATGCCAAGGGGGTTCATGAATTCGTCGATATCCATGACATTGGTGACTTTAATCCAAAGGACTTTGATGTCCTGATTAGCGATATAGGTGCCAGCCAGCTTAAACATGAAATAGCTGATGTTGCAGGCATCCCGTACCATCTTCCGGCGAGTGAGCAAGAAGCGAATGCGGTAGTACAGGTTGGCAACTGCTTTATCTATGGACGGAACCTACGCACAATGTTTCCGGCTGCTTTGATGAATCACGACGGTAAAGCTTTTTGGGTCGTTTTTCTTGTGGACACAAACTCGCCCAAGACCTATCTCTCTGCTGAGGTAAAGTCTCCGGGTTCTTGCATGAAAATAGTAACATCTATCTAACTATAAAAAATCTAGACTAGCAACCTCTTTGGCATCCCAGCCATTCGTGAGGAAACACCAGTACGTATCCGGATTGCTGGATGGCAACAACTTACGTTCCGCGCACCCCAGTGCTCGCATTTTGTTAACATCAATATTCTCAGCGCAGACTTCCTTGATGCCCACGGGGTTAGCCTGGTGAATAACGCGAACAGACTAGAAGCCAAGTTGTTCTTCGATGGAAAAGCATGGAGGGTCTTGGTAGAAGGCGAAAAGTTGTAGTTCGTCCTCTGTAGGGTGGGACTGCTAATGAATTTTATTTTATTCTTTGTCAACTAGGCAAATTCAACTCAGTGCAATCCGTTGGGCAGTCTGAGGCAGTAAAATTCACTACTGGCACACTTATCCTGTTTTGGAGTCACCCAACCAATCCTACCTATGTTGTACCACACAGTAAGCAAACCAGCGGAACCCGGGCAGTCGGAAAAACAATGGATCCTTGGAAACAGATGTTCGACAGACTTAAAGAGCGTTTTGCCAGTATAGCTTCAATCAAAGGAAGACTTGTTATTCTGAAACTGTTTCAGTTAACAAAACCTCTTCCCGGTCAGCCCTTAAGTAGTTTTATCTCCAAGCTCCACTCACTCCAATATCCACTTGTCATCAATCATGCAATTGCCCACGAAATTTTCAAAGACCAACTACTAGGAGCACTACCTCTATCATACAGTTCATGAGTTGAAATTATACGGGAACGACTCTCGTTTTCGAATCCCCCCTCCCGATCCCGCCACCTTCACACCATGCTTCCGAGCTGCTCGAGGGAGTCGGCAGCCCCTTTTCCGTTGTTGTCGGCTCCCCCGCGATAACAATAAAACCGCCCGTGGAGAAATATGTTAAACAGATACGTGAGCAGTATGGTGACTACCTCTCCGCCGATCTGCTGGAGGGGGACGAGTACAGAATCTGCGAGCGGTACTATGGCTGCCCGACCCGGCTGCTGCAGCTGGACGAGACGCTTCACCATTCCCCACCCCCAAAGACGCCTGCGGAGGAGGCCCTATACACTCAGGTTTCCCAGCCAATCGCGGGCCCTGAAGGGGTAGGGGCGGAAGAAGGAGGAGGTGAGGACCTCCGTGCCGATGGTTTTCCTCGTCTCTATCGGACACACCCGCTCACTCCCGTCAGTCAGTATGCGTCGTCTCAGATTCAACTTCCGCCATCGGTAAGGGACCGGACAGAGTCTGTGATTGCGGATGTCGCTACTTCGCATCTAGTGGACTTGGCGCATAGGACTCTCGACGGCCCACATCTCCAGTTCCCGCCCATCTACGCAAGGAAACGGAGTAAGCACTAGTTGACTACCCCCTTGAACCCGATTAATAGTCACATGTCGTGTATGGGGAAATCATTTGGATGAAGAGATTGCTGCAGAAAATATTGGGTTAACAAAGGTATTGGGTAAAATAGCTGACGGTTTGCTGGTACAAGGAGGAGACAAAGAGCAAAAGACAGAGAAGGAGTCACTTGTTCAACTAGATCTGGAAGTGGGATTAGAGGTTATGGGTCAAGTTACCTCTATTGTATGGCGTATAGAAAAGATGAAGGAGAATCAGGAGGAAATTGATAAGACTTTTGTACAGGTATAGTCTAATACTGCAACTATTCTTGATTTATTGGGATCTGGTTCTGTTCCTTTTTAGTTTTCAATATCAATTTCCTCGCAAAAGTTCTCCAAATACAAATACTCTTCTACTAACAGTAGATCCATCCTGAACTTTTCTGAAGTCTGATTTCCTCCACGGAAACAAGTATGACGGGTTGTATGTAAAACTGCTATCATATAATAGGCAGCAACAGGGGAAAGGTGAACTTTCAAACCAGGTTTAAATGCAGTAAATGACCACTAGTTAACAATGTGTGCAAATCCCCAGTCTACTACAATTCTGTGCTCTGACATAACAACATTTACTGCTTCATCAACTGTTGTTATATACTCTCACTGCAATCGACCTATAGTTCCGAACGCTAGTGAATAAGCTGTATCATGATAGACATATAGTGCCTCATTATCTAGTCCCATAATTTTTGGCAGCCAGTCAGCTACACTTGAGCATTCCAACAAAATCCAATCTCCTACTAGGGCAGGAAATGGCCCAGCTAAGCTACTTAATAGTCTGTCGCATATCACAATACTCTGAAACTTGGTACCATGTGCCTTTTTAAAACCTGAGTAGAAGCTTCGCTGATCATAGCCCTAACTGTAACCGGTGCAGGTACTCGGTTATTGGTTTTGTTGAATAATTTGCTTTAAGTACTGCTTTGATACTTGGTTTGTTCTAAGTATTGCTTTGATACTTGGTTTTGTTTTATGATTTGTTTTAAGTATTGCTTTGATACTTGGTTTTGTTTTATGTTTGTTTTAAGTATCACTTTGATACTTAAATAGTTTTACAAAAGTGTATTGCTTGATACCTTTAATTAGATTCGTTCATACCAGACATGAACAGAGTTGTGTATTTAAAGACTCCCTGATTCCATGATGGAAGAGGTAGACTTTGACAGACAGTATTTCAATATACTTGGTTGAACAGTAACTTCTTTGTTCCTCAGTACACCCTTGAAGCCTCTTTTAGTTCTCAGCTCTTGTCCCCTCTCTGGTAGAACAGGCTACCTACCAACTATCATACCTATTACTGATAACATGACTAGCACCTTGCGAACAAGTTACATTTTTTTAACCTGAGCACATGGCTAAGAACCTGTCACCAGATTTAGGCCTGATCAATCTATCGACATCTACCTCAGAACGCTTGTAGAGAGAAGTAGCAGAATTACAGTACATTTGGCTTTGTCTCTATACCAACATAGAGTCATTGACAATCAGAAGTAGGAAGAGAATCCCACGAAAATACCTTTTAGGAAAGAAAGAACTCTAATGCTCTGCTATAGAGCCTGAAAGACTTGCAAATACGGAAGCCCCACAACCTCTAGAAGAACCACCCACTACATTAACAAAGAAACCTACTTTCGAACCCCCGAACGACTCTGTGTCTAGTGGCGAATCAGATAGGGCTAGTACAGGAGGAGGACCGTCAGGAGGTGGAAAATCCAAAGCAAGATCAGAAGAAGAAGAAAAACTCGAATTACTGGATATTCGAGGACTAAAACTCTACCTATCTCCCCAGTTCACAGGGGAAGGAAAAGACCTCAAGCTCGAAGCCTTTGATCGATGGGCAACATCACTCGTACACTTCTCCTCCCGAAGAAAGTAGATGCAGAAAAACCTACATCACAATTATACATAGGAGTATTCTGCGAAGGAAAAGCAACAGACGCATACCACTAATGCTATAAGAAATATGGTGGAAATCCAAAGCTAAGAGCAACAACAGTACTTGAATACCTCAAAGATAGTTTCCAATCCTCCATCAGAAATGACCTGCTATACAGCAAATTCAATGAGCTTTAGCAAGTTGATAGAATACATGTAAAAAGAATTACGGATGTAGCCACAGATCTCTTAATATATAGGGACTGAATAATGACAGGAAGCATCTCTAGTTATATCCTGAAGTGACAATTGTATGATGCTATGCACCCTACACTCCAACGAGAAGTAGAACCACTGAAAGAAGATAATAATGACATGGGAACAATAATCAAAAAGGCTGAACGAAAGGATACCATACTCCACGAAACTAAGGCATACAAAACTCAGTCATCCTCTAACATTAATAGAAAATATTGATACAAGCCCTCTAACAACTCTGAAGAAGAAATACCTTGAGTCTGGGAGAAGAAAACAAAGTCTACTAAGGAATCGAGACACCAGAAGGGGGAATGCTTTGAATGTGGAAAGACCGAACATATAGCAAAGAATTCTCCTACCAAGAAGAAAAAAGGAAAAAAGCTATCAAACAAGAGGCATCCGCCAATAATATTAAAAGTGATAGTGACTGTACCCAATTCAGTGAGTATGAGGAAATCCACATTGGATATATCAATGTGGAATGTAACAGTCTCTGACTACCAGCTACCTTCAAATCTTACACCGCTCTCGAAGGTACTATCCTAATCAATTGACAAAAAGCCTGAGTTTTGTTCGATACCGGTATAATTGGAATATTATGGCAGTAAAAGGATCAGGATCCACAAGCCATAAGACCTGTAGCGCTACTATCCGACTTGGTTCTGCTACTCTACCTCCTTAAGAGATGCTGGTAGGGAATCTAGCCAAATACGATGCCCTGATTGGGATGCCATTCCTAAATCGATACAAGGCTATAATCAGATGTGGAGAATCTACTATTAATTTTCTAGACCAGAAGGTCAGAGTGTTATACAAACCAATAAGCGGAGAATACTGAGCCACAGTCTGTGAAGTGACTGCCCAATGCCATTTGGATGAGTAATCTGATGATTTCCCTAATTAGATCCCAGAAGAACTACCACCTATGAGAGAAGTGAACCACGATATCTGTCTCCGAGACCCCTCTAATCTGAAGAACCAACCAACCTATTACATCCTTGATGCATACAAAACCCAATTGTGTGACTAGGTAAACCAGCAACAGAGGAGAGGAATCATCTACTGAGCAGAGGCACGAGGTACCACACCAATGTTTGTCCAACTCAAAGCAGATGGCAAAAGAATCTGCCCTCTGGCTGACCTCAAACTACGAAATGAAAACACAGTTATGGACAGTTCTACTATCCCACATCAAACTGAAATCCTAAATGCAGTAGAATGAGCTAGATTCTAGAGCAAAATTGACTTAAGCAATGCCTATTTCCAGAAAAGGATTGACCTAGAAAGTGAATGCAATAACAGTTTCAAGACATCTTTAGAAGTTTTATTAGCTGAGTCATACTACAAGGAGATATGAATGTGCCTGCCACCTTCATGCAAATTATGGAAAACCTGCTAAGTGAATACCTCTACCATTTTGTTTGGGTATATATTGATGATATGCTTATGTACTCAAACTCCGAAATAGAACATGCATACCATATAGGTTTGGAGTGTATGAAGCTAAGAGAAGCTAAATTCTATGCTAGCTGAAACAAATCAATTCTGTTTGCTGACAAGCTCGACATTCTAGGACATGAAATAGATAATACAGGAATACATGCTGCTCTGGAAAAGATATCCTATTTAATGGAATCGACAACAGTCTGAAATTTGTGAGCACTCATGCGGTTCCTAGGACCTGTCAACTACATCTCCGAGTTCCTTTCACACTATGCCACTATAACTGCACCACTCACGGACCTTACTGGCAATGGGGAATTCGTTTGGACCCACACACATGACCAAACTTTTACCAACATTAAGAAATTAATCAAAAACACCAATGTTATATGGCCTATCGATTACAGTAAACTAGAACTAATATGGCTGATTACTGATGCATTGGATATTTGAGTTGGAGCATGGATTGGTCAAGGACCCTCACATGAAATGGTAAGACCGACAGTATTACACAGTAGGAAGTTCACTAATTCACAAATGAACTATGGAACTATGGACAAGGAAGCACTTGCAGTGATCGATGCCCTTGCTGCCTTCAACCACATCTTAATGGACAACACTTTTACTATTGTTACTAACTACTAACCACTCACTAATCTGAAATCTGAAAAGGTCTCTGGCTGGAGAAGAACATGATGGATAGCAGAAATCAGCAAATACGATGTAAAAATCATCTACACCCCTGGGAGAACAAACTATTTAGCTGATATTCTCTTCCACATTTATGAAAACCAAGTGCTCTTAGACTCCCCTCTCATCCAGGACCATACAAGACAAAGTGAAGACAGTTCTGATAACACCTCCTATGAACAAGAACCAAAATTGGCTACAGCCAGTACTGCCCCTACCTCTGCTCCTTTTTCTTATACCATATACAGGGAAGCCTGAACAGACTGTGGAAAAGACATCAATGAAGATTGAAAGGACAATTGCACCCTCTGCAGTACACCTCCTAATGAGCTTGAATAGAGTAAACTCTATTAGTTCCACTGTTACCTCGATACCTGTCTCTTTCATCAGACAGAAATTAAATTTAGTAACAAATACCAGTGACTATACATACCTCTGCTTGTGATTCCAAAAACACCAGCTTTGATACTGCTGAAAATGAAGAATAACAGATAATGGATGATGCTGATAACGGATCAGTCTAACCTCTCCTTACCTTTAATCTTGCCCCAAGATGACACTAAGATCTTGAACAACTCGAAGAAACAGTCTCCTACTTGGATGCAACATCCTACCTACACTCTCACAGTCTGCACCTCCACCATCACCTCCTCTAATATATCCTTGACCACTATTTGGTGGACCTTTGTGAGTATACAATAATGAAACTATTGTTTCTGTCATGCCAGCTAGCATTCCTAAACATCATCGACAGCTCTATGAAACTTTTAAAGAAGAAGAAGATCCTATCAAGCCGACAATATGATTTCTCATTGAAGATGAATGAGATGTCAGATCGACTATAGAGGGATTGACCTCATCCTTCTGAAGCCAGATGATAGCAGTATACTGCCATGACCCAATCTATTTCAAAGCTATGGACAGCTCCAGATATGGAGATCTCACCCCATATAACATATCCAATGGAATGGTCTATACCAGCACCTGTTATGGTGAATATTGCCTATACATCCTGAAAGGCTATATGTTCAATGGAATGACTATCAGGGAATATATTATCACTGAAATCCACAACAAAGAACACTATAGTGCCAACCACAATCTCCAATATACCTCAGAATATGTTTACTTACCCGAAATGCAAAATGACTTCCGCAATTTCATCAAATAATATAAACTCTACTAGGCAAACAAGGAGTGAACACAACTACTTAAGGGAAAGGCCCAGGTACTGCAATCACCTTACGAAATATTCTAATCCTTCGCTATCGACTTCGCAGGACTATTCAACAAGTCTGCCGGATATGACACTATTATGGTAGCAGTGGATCGCTTTCCTGGATACATATGGCTCATACGAATGAAGGTTCTCGACTCCTCCCAGGATATCTGGAATAACTTCTAACAATTCCTATTTACCCCCCATGGATAACTATTGTCTATTGTCAGTGATGTTGATCCCTGTTTCACAGCCAGATTCTGGAAATAAACCTTGACAGCTCTTGGAATCAACTATATTATAGCTACTCCAAGATATCATGAGACTAATGGCCAAGCTGAATGGAAAATTTGTGAAGTCAAGACTGGAATTAGGAACATGATCAACAAGAGACAGGCTAACTGGGAACCTGCCCTTACCGAGCTCACTGTATATATCAATACTGGATATTTGGACACTCTAGGAATGTTTCCGTACAAGTCAATCTTTGGCCGCCCATAACCCCTCCTACCTACAACCCTCTTTAAGAGCTCCTCAATTCCTGCCTCAGATAACTACTTAAACTGCCATCAAGCTATCCTGATAATGCTTTCCAAGCTGTTAAAACTAGCCAATTCAGGAATACAACTACCCTCTGCCAGACTTTCTTACGTAAAATATCGACATGCGAGGA
>NW_003298902.1:116393-117703 GCF_000151645.1 Tuber melanosporum
CCTCAGCACGTTGTGCGAGTAGACGTAGCGAGTTTACCATAGATGCAGCAAAAAACTACAACCTCCATGGCGAGGACTCTTCAAGGTCTTATCTTTTGATAAGCATACAGAAAACTACACGGCCCAAATGGATGGATGCATGTATTGCCGCAATACTGCCATTTTTCACCCCTCTGCAGTCAAGCGATTCCACCCTAATGATGATACCAAGTTCCCTGAAAGAACCCACTCTCTACCTGTACCCATCATCATCTATAAGAAGTATGAATGGGAAGTTGAAAAAATCCGAGATCACTGCCTTTGGTAGGGGAATGATCAGTTCCTAGTCAAATGGAAAAGATACCTAATGAGTGAGAACAGCTGGAAACCAGTGGAAGAGCTAGAGTATGCTATGAATATGGTAAACGATAGGTGGGAAGCCAACATGTCAAATGATTACCTCCTGGCAATGATCAACTACGTCACGATACAGTGGACATTGACAATGCCAGAAACTGAGTAATGGCAGATGGAACTTGAAACTAGAGATGGGTTTTGGGCACCATATTTTGAGTGGGAATTTGAAAGTAGCGATGAGGAAAATCAGACTAAGGAGCAGGTACTTGACAACCTCATCTAGTTACCATTCACCATCCAAATACTATAATAATGTCAAACTATGTGAAACTTAATATAAGGCTGTAACAACAGATTGTTGGACTGTTATTGAACCGTAATATTATCCAACCGGAAGACAACTTCGCTATCCTCAGGGTAGACTACTATCCTGATTGCAATAATGCTTGGATAGACGTACAGCATGAATCTGGTATTCATAACTGCTGTGAACTACATTTCTTAGAGTCTCGATCTTCTCTTAGATTTTCTTCTTGTTCCTGGTGTGACACTTGTGATGAAGAATTCATAGCTGAAACTGAAGCCTTTAGTTTCTCGGACTCAGCTTTTGACAATTATTAGCTTTTATTTGTTTAAAAAGTGGTTTTTTTTGGGGAATATAACTGGTATGGGTACTCGGTTATTTGTTTTGTTTTATGATTTGTTTTAAGTATCACTTTGATACTTGGTTTTGTTTTATTATTTGTTTTAAGTATTCTTTTGATACTTAAATAGTTTTACAAAAGTGTATTGCTTGATACCTTTGATTAGCTTCGTTCATGCTAGACATGAACAGATTTGTGTATTTAAAAACCACCTGATTCCATGATAGAAGAGGCAAACTTCGACAGACAGTATTTCAATATACTTGGTTGAATGGTTACTTCTTTGTTCCTCAGTATACCCTTGAAGCCTCCTTTAGTTCTCAGCTCTCA
>NW_003298902.1:118194-129278 GCF_000151645.1 Tuber melanosporum
AGTAGTACTCAAGAAGAGAAAACTAGGCAATATATATCTGCCTTCTTAATCTTTATATTATAGGCTTCTAGTTTTAGTTTACAATTCAATTCAGTTTCTACTGTAGGATTCAATTTACCTGAGATATTTAATGCAGTCTATATCATCCCACCCACAGGTATGAAGGATAAATACCTATGAAACATAGTGGATTGTTAGCCAGGAGGGATATAACCTCTAGTATCGCTATGCTTCAACCTGCTGAACCACAAGACGATGTCTTTGTTAATGCCAGAAAATAAATCACTACTAGTAGATGCAAGAACAGAATATGCCCTCACTCACTCAACAAAACTGCTGGCTGGAAATTGCCGCCTCCCAGACCCACCCTATTGCAGATAATTCTGCTCGAAGTTGAACTCTGCCATAGTCTGAGTTGGATGCCTGCTGTGATTGATGGGGCCTACTTGGATGGCCTGAGTCCCTCCAGAGGTGAGCCTGAGTTTTGTTCCAGGGGCATTTTTTATAGAAGGTACAGATATCATAGTGGTTGTAACTGGTACGGGTACTTGGTTATGTTTTATATTTTATTTTAAGTATTATTTAATACTTAACATGTTTTATATTCTGTTGTAAGTATCATTTGATACTTAATTTGTTTTATATGCTATTTTAAGTATGGTTTGATATTTATTATGTTTTATGTTTTGTTTTATATAAGCATCAGTTGATACTTATCATTATGCCTTGTGAAGGCAGAAATATCTATTTAAAGACCGATGAAGTCTGGTCTAGACATGGCAGACTTCGACAGATAGTATTCAGAATATACTTGATTGTACAGTTACTTCATAATTGGGATATTAAAGACTCTATCTTGTTTGTAACTACCTCGAAGCCTCTGTTAGGTGTTCTACTTAGTTACCTCCTTGGTATAAGAAGAGTCTATTGTAAACCCTATCTAATACCTAGCTGAACCCCAGCCCAAATAGTTTACATTTTTTTAACTGCAATAATATGTATTGAATGTTACGACTCCTGACTGCAGTCAGGAACAAAAGCCCTCAAAATTGAAGAGGCACTGACAACAGGATCAGTGAGACAGATTCCTAGAGAAGTGCTTATCCAAAAGAAAAAGGGAAAGGCTCCAGCTACAACAGAACCACCTGATTTGAAAGGAGATTCAGAGTACGAATCAGACCATACAGTGGAGCAGCTAGCAAGGGAATCTGACGAATAGAGTATAGCACCTGGGTATGGTACAGAGACAACCCCTGGAGGATTCCTGCTATTACCCAAACCTCAAACCAAAGACGAGTTCAACCTCTCGAGTTCAAGTATTTCCAGCAGCAGAAGTAAGATGTCAAGGCTACTGCCAGACCTGCCTGAGGATCTACAAGGAAGCTAAGTACCAACTATAGTCCTATTGATTGCTAAGAAGAGCTTCAAGATACCTGCTCCCAACACATTCTCTGGAGAAAAGAGTGATTTGGAACTCAAGGCATTTGACTCATACTGCAGTACCGTAAAGCAATACCTACTGCTACATGGCATTTCATTGAGAACAAAACAGAATGGACATTATGTAAGAATGTACACCACAGGGCGAGTACAGGAAGCATACTTCCAAGTATGTAATACAACCAATGATATTACTGAACTAGAACTTATTGAAATAGTAAGAAACTGTTTCCGATCATCGCAAGTCACAAATGACCTATACAAGAAGTTCGAAGCCATCCCACAAGTAGAGGATGGAAAAGTCAGACTTATTATGGAAGTAGTAATAGATTTAGTAATATACACTAGAAGACTACTAGCTGGCCACATATTGGACTATATGTTTAGGCAACAATTCCTTGACTACATGCATACCAGACTTCGAGTCATGGTGGAACTACAACTGGAGGCTGACGACACTATGGACGAAATCATAGAAAATACTGATTGATATGATGCGGCTTTGAGAATGAGTGGTGGATCCAAAGAAAAGAAGTTTCCCCAGGATTGCAGAAAAGGGAAGTAGCAGCCGAAGTTCAATAGATGCAAGGATCAAGAAAAAATGCATCAAAATTGGATGCCAGGTAAGATAAAGAATCAAGAGTGTATTTTGAATATGGCAAACCTGAACATGTTACGAAGGATTGTTTCAGCAAGAAGAAAGAAAAAGAAAAGCAAAGTACTAAAAAGGCTGTTGTGAACCAGATACTTTGTGATGAAGAAGAATTCACAGAGGTTTATATCAACTCCACATCCGTAGAATGCTTCAATACCACACTACTGGAATACAACGAAACCTAATCATTGGAGATGACACCGAACTAAGCATTGGAAGGCCATATTAAGATAAGTGGAATGAAGACCAAAGTCCTGTTTGACACAGGAGCAATTGGATGCGATATTATCAGAGCTACTTTTATCTCAGCTTACAGTATTCCAACCAAAGAAATGAAACAGCCAGTGGTGGTACACATGACTATGAAAGGATTACACCCTAATAGCCAGAAGCAGTGTAAAGCAATAATTACCATTAGAAAAATAGTATCCAAGGATAACAAAATGCTAGTAAGTAAAATAGCAAAATACTATGTAATGATTGGCATGCCATTTTTGGCTAAATATGGAGACATTATAAGATATAATGAGTCATCTCTCAAATTCACCAGGGAAAAGATTAAAGTCCGATGCAAACTAACTAGCGCTATGGTGCGAGTAGCAGTGTATGAAACAGTTAATACTGTTCTCATAACCAAATATGAAGATGTGTTCCCTGAGATTATATCAGAAAGACTTCTACCAATACAAGAAATAAATTATGCAATAGTAATCAAGGATGAAAAAAAGATTACGGCACTACTAAAGTATATAGTACTGGACCAGTACATGGCAAAATTGCAACAATGGATCAACTATAAATTAATTAAAGGAGTGATCTACCAAACACCAATGCCACGAGCGGTACAGCTTTTTGTCCAACCTAAGCCTGACAGCTGAATCAGGTTATTAATAGACCTTACAGTACGAAATAACAATACTGTTAAAAACGATATTCAGATCCCAAATCAGAGACAAGTCCTAAACCCTATTGGACACGCATGATTCCAAAGAAAAATAGATCTAAGCAATACCTACTTCCAGATCAGGGTAGGGGAAGAGGATGAGAAATACAACACCTTTAAAACACAATTCAGAAGTTTTGCCAGCCAAGTTATATTGCAAGGAGACATCAATGCACCAGACACATTCATGTGGGTTATGGAAAACCTAATGAGCGACCTCCTGGAAAGGTGTGTGTAGGTCTACATTGATGATATTATGATATTTTCTGCTATGGAAGAGGAACACCTCTACTATCTCAGAGCAGTATGTGACAGATTAAGGAAGAAAAGGTTTTATGCAATCAGGAAGAAGTCATACATGTTTGCTGAATGAATCATAGTCCTTGGGCATGTGATAAATGATGAAGAAATACAGGTAGCATGAGAAAAGATTGCCAAAATAGAAGATTGAAGTATACCAAAGACAAAAATACAACTACAGTGAGTTTTAGGGAGGGTAAATTACATCGCTCAGTTCCTACCACACCATGCATCTGTTACAGCACCCCTTATAGATCTAATAGGGAATGCGGAGTTCATTTGGACTCCAACACGTGAACAAGCATTTATAAATGTTAAAGTACTAATTGAGCAGAACAAGGTTATAAAACTGTTAGGCATATGGTTATGGCCTTGCCGGTTGTGATAGTGATTATGTACCTAGGTCACGTGTTTAACTCTTGTTGAGAGCAGAATTATTAATATCATCGCATAATGTGGGATTAATTCAATATTAAACTGCTTGATAAGCTTGCATCATGGAAAGGGAATTTATGCATAATGCTTATGGTAAAACATTGCGTGATTAATCCTAATAGATAGTCCGAATGTTGAACTATGTGATAAAGAAAGAACAGCCAAATATGTCAGCGTCGCATTTAGCTATAGACTAAAACATTGTAGGTTGGTTGTGGTTATTATTATAATGGACTCTGATGCAATAGGTATGATAGTATGTTAATAGAGAAGAAAACATACTCATATGTAATAATTGGACTTTGATGTAGCGAATTGACAAAGAATACCTATTGGAGTGATTCTGATAAAAGTTCAATTATCTCTTGGTCAATAATACTGTGATAAGGGATTAACCTAGTATTAGACCAGAAAAGATAAAGTTGGCAGCTTCGCAGAGACAAGTGACATTAATGAAATAGTCCATGTTGACAATATAGCAGTCGGACGGTATATGACCATTGACTAACGAGGTAACTTAATACATTAGAGTATCAATAGCTGTCAGTACTTGAACAATGTTCAATGACTAGATATTTCAGGGTCAAATGGAATTCGAACTTGAGTTAGAAGGGGAGTTATTAAAAAATACATTGCATATATATGTATTAGATGTATCGGCTACGGAAACTCACTCAGGATATAAATATAAGAGTTCCTCCACCACCATTAGATAATTAAGCAACAGAGAAGAAATCTTATCAATATAACAGGATAATATTATAAATTGAATTCTATATAAATCTTTTATACTCTTAGTAGTTTTAGCGAACAGAGTTATTTTTCGAGTCTTTCCAAACAATCTCTATTCAATTAGTGGCATTAGTCTGACAATCTTTCTATGAAGTCGGCTACCACCTAATAGAAACCCTTATTGGATGATTGCACAGATCCTGTCTGGCTATTCTCAAATACAAGTGAGATTGGTGTGGGATCAAGGGTAGGTCAGGGACTGAACCATGAAATGATGAGGCTTGCTGCATTACACAGTAGAAAATTCACTACAGTACCGAGTAACTATGGTACAACAGAGAAAAAAGCTTTAGTGGTCATTGATGCATTAAAAACATTTACACATACTGTTAGGAAGAAGCTTCACCATTATCACGGATTACCAGCTCCTGATTTACCTGAGAGATAAAGCCCAACCAAGCAGAAAGCAAATGTGATGGAAAATAGAGCTTGCTAAATATAATATCACCATTGTCTACAGACCAGGATCTACAAAATATTTAGCCAACTCACTCTCCCATATCTATGAGGATCAAAATCCGAATGAACTATCAGACCAACCTGAAGACGAAATCCCTATAGCCTATTTTTCTATTCCATTTTTAAACCTGTCTAGTAAAAACTACTATGTACCTATCGGTACCCACTCAGAGTGTGGCAGTAACTGCTCGTTACCCACCTTTGGAGAAGATGGCATTTCAGAAACCCATAGCCAGATCAGAGAAGGAAACAACTGGGAAGATACAGTTAGGCAGTAACTGACTTTGTAGTAAGGTTGTTGGGCTAAAGCAGATAATCAAATAGAGATTTGTTTAGGAATACTGGTAGGAAAACTGTATTTGCTAAAACTACTAAGAGTATAAAAGATGTGCATAGAATTCAATTTATAATAATAACTTATTATATTGATAAGATCTCTTCTCCATTGCTTTTTGTTTTTCTAATAGCTTGAAAGGAACTCTTATATTTATATCCCGTATAAGTTTCTACAGCCGGGTACATCTAAAACATATATATGCAATATATCTTTTAACAACTCCCCTTCTAAATCAAGTGCGAACCCCATTGGACCCTGAAAGATCTAGTCATTGAACATTGTTCAAGTACTGACAGCCATTGATACTTCAACATGTTAGGTTACCTCGTCGGTCAATGGTTATCTACCCTCTGACTGTCACATTGTTGGAGTGGACTATTTCATTAATGTCGCTGGTTCTGTGAAGTGGTCAACTTTTTCTTGTCTGGTCCAATACTAGGTTAAAGTCTTATCATAGTATTATTGATAAAGAGATAATTGAACCCATATCAGAATCGCTCCAATAGGTATTTTGTATTAATTTCCTACATCAATATCCAATTGTCATGTATGTTGTAACCTATTTGTCTTGGAGCTCACCTACATGTTCAATAGAGTACATGGTGGACTCTTCTTAGACGGAAGGTGGTAACTAAGTAGAAGGCCTAACAGAGGCTTTGAAGTGGTCATAAACATGATCGAGTATGTAAGATTGCAATAAAGAAGTAACTGTTCAACTGAGTAGATTCTGAATACTATCTGTCGAAGTCTGATGTTTTTAGACCAGACTTCATTGGTCTTTAAATACATCTTCTTGCCCTCACAAGGCATAATGATAAGTATCAAGTGATAATTATGTAAAACAATAAATCAAATATTTTGAGTATCAAATGATACTTGAAACAAAACATAAAATATAATAAATATCAAATGATACTTAAACAAAATATATAACATACGAAGATCAAATGAAACTTAAAACTAAACATAAAAAAATTAAGTATCAAATGATACTTAAAACAAAATCTAAAACATACTAAGTATCAAATGATACTTAAGACAAAATATAACACATGTTAAGTCTCAAATAATACTTAAGTCAAAACATAAAAGATAACTAAGTACCCATACCGGTTATATCCCTAAAAAGAAAACAAAATTTTGAAAATATATACCAAAATCTTGTATAAACACACCAAGAAAAACAATCCAGTCCTTCTTGGCATTTGTCCAAACCAGGGCGCCAGTCTCCGTGGCACTCCTGGCACCAATTGTCTTTGTAGAAAACCTGAGAACCCGTTATACTATACCCATTATCCTGCGAATAGTTTCGTCCTCAGTCATTCCTCCCTGAAGAACATCGATTTGCTCACATCCATGATAATAAAAAAACAAAAACCCATTGCAACCTGTATAGCAACTTATGAACTTACTAGTATATCAATGATCTCTACCAGAGGAGAGACACTTGGCAGGAAAGGAGGTAGAAATCTGTGAAATGTATTTCGTTGTTAGAGGTTGGAGTTAGTTTAGTATTTTTATCATCATGCTCTCTACCATCCTCGTCAGAGAACCATTCAGCAATTTCACTTATGGTCTGGACTTCTGCGAACGCATTTCACATTTCCTTATCACTGGAGGAATTGTAGTCTGAGTTAGAGAAAGGAGTTCAGAATCCTGGGTCAGCATTTCAGCCTCTGGCAATTTGGAAACATTTGGTAGTATAGGCTCCCATATGTGCTTGGTTGATATAAAGTTTGATTCCACCCTCCGGCATTCACCTGGTCTGTTTACCAACTACCAATATTCTATCATCTCGGTTGCATTTTCCAAACACTCAACTGGTTTCCAACTATTATCTGAGGTAGGGTAGCCTTTCCATTTCACTAAGAATTGGTCTTTCCCGTAGCGTATCCTGTGATCTTTAATGAATTCCACCTCCTACTCCTTGTTTCCTTTTGTCATGATTGGTGAGAAGCGTAGATGTGATCATCTACGGAACCGCTTGTCATTGTTTTCGCGATATTTCTTTATTATGGAGCAATGGAACACTCTCGTATCTTTTCAGTACAATCTAGATTCCATGTTGACTGTGTAGTTTTCTGTAAAATCCTCATATTCTATTACCTTAAAAAGTTCCCACTATCTAGGTATTAACTTTCTGCTTCATTCTGATGTGGTCAGAGTTTGTTGTACTAGCACTTAGAGGTATTCACCCACTTTAAGTGGTGTGTGTAATTGCTTCTTCTTGTTAGCAATCTGGTTACTCCTCAGCCTTACCTGCTTAACTGCTTGGTATGTTGTATTTTATAACTCTTGATGTCTATTTAGGAAATCCTCAGTAGCTGGTACTGCAGAATTTCTAAATAGTAGTGTCGTAAGGAGGGGGTATTCCATGTCATACACTGCTTCGAATGTTGACATCTCCAAGGTCTGCGTCTCAGTTGGCTTGAAATAGGATGAAATAAATACATGTTCCAAGTTGTGTGTGTAATCGCAGTTGCAAGAGATTACCGGATGATAATCTCTTTTAGGTGGTGGCATTCTGAACCCACCTCATTATCCAACATTAGAGAACCTGTAAAGTGGGAATTTAAAGATCCCAAGTGCAAAGATTGGGTGAAAGAAGATAAAGGAATTGTGGATATGTTTAAATACGATGAAATAGTTGCCTAAGATGAAAACACGATCCAAGTGGAAAACATCGCAGACATAGAAGATTCTAAACAGGTTACCTTCGACTCTCTTACATGATATTACTAGAAATTCAAAAACTATTTCTCTCACAAACAGTAGCAATCCTAGTACCTAAGAGGACCTTTGTTCATGAAATCAAGTTAATCGAAGGAGCAAGACCCTCCTGGGGACCCATTTATCCTCAGTCTGATAAACAACATAAGTTGCTATGAGAATACCTTTACGATATGTTATGTTAAGGAAAGATTATGAGAAGTCAATCACTCTTCAGTACTCCAATTCTTTTTACATCAATGGCAGATGGAAGACTATGACTGATAGTGGACTACCAAAACCTGAACAAGAAAATTATCTTAAATATGTTTCCACTATCACTCCTGTAGGAGCTATGTAATGGCATAGCTAGAGCTAGTATCTTCTCCAAAATTGACTTAAAGGATGGTTACAATCTTATTTTTTCGGATTAGCCAATACTCCTGTTACATTTCAGTATATGATAAATGTAGTTCTTTGGAAATTCCTAATCCAAGGAGTTGTATGTTACTTGGACGACATTCTCATCTATTCTAAAAATGAGAAGGAATATATCGAGCTAGTAATAAAAGTGTTACAAAGATTGACAGATTTTCAGCTTGCGATTTCAATAAAGAAATCCTTCTTCCATGTTAAAGAAGTGGAATTCTTAGATTATATGATAGCCATTGATGGGGTATCCATGAGTACTCAAAAGGTGGATTCAGTATTAAACTAGAAGTCACCTATATTGGTCAAGGAGGTTCCAATATTCTAAGGATTCGCGAACTTCTACTGATACTTTATAGATAACTTCTCAAAGATTTGCACTCCAATCACAGAAACATTGAAATATAATCTCAAAATGTTCTAGTAGGGCTCAGAACAGGAAAAAGCTTTTCAGGAGCTTAAGAGAAGGGTTACTTCGACTATTCTATTACACCATTTCATCCAAGAAAGAAAAATGGTGGTGGAAATAGATGCTAGCAACTTCGCTTTAGGCTGCATCCTCTCCCAATTGGTAGGGGAAGTACTACATCCTGTCACATTTCACTCCTGCAGACTAAACTTAGCAGAGTGAAATTATGAGATCCAGGACAAAGAACTGTTGGCAATATTGGAAGTATTCAGCTAATAGTGCCAATACCTAGTTGGAACCGAAAAACCAATAACTGTGTATACTGAGTACCGAAACCTCGAATATTTCCTTACCTTGAAAGTCTGGAGTGGGTATCAAATCTACTGGGCGTAGAAGTTAGTAGATTACAACTTCAAAATTGTTTACCGTCCAGGTACAAGAGGAGGCAAACCTGAAAGACTCAGTTGACAGCTAGAGTACTGTTCAGAAGAGGGAGCTGTATATCATGAACAAGCAATATTAAAACCTGAACATTTTCAAGTCAGTTCAATAACAAGAACTGTAGAAGGGGAAATTCAAATATGCATAATAATGAGCAGCACAATGGATGACACAAGCATATGTAATATACAGGAAATAGTAAATTGGAATGACTCAGACTCCATGATTCAAGTAAAATGGTTAGGCCCAAGAGTAATATTACCAACCAAAGGTTCAAGAATGGTAGCAGGCTATGATCTTCACGTAATACAGGAAGATATAGTCCTGACATGGTGACATTTAATTGTTGAGACCGGTATCGCAATTATTCTACAGTCAGAACTTGGAGGACGATTGGTCCAAGAAGTGGATTAGTGGTTGAAAGTGGCATCTCTACCGGTGTCTGTAAAATCGATCCTGATTATACCAGAGAAGTTAAAGTGTTACGATTCAACCACCAAGACACAGACTATCACATTAAAGGCGGCGATAGAATTGCCCAGCTAGTGATAGAAAAAATTAAAACTACAGATAGGATGGAAATCAACAACATGGAAGATACTGCAAGAGATATCTCATGATTTGGCAGTACAAACACTGCAATGAGTGCTATTTATGTACGCGAATTAGAACCGGTAGTCAGCCAATTACCTACATTGATAGACCAGAACACATGCTAGTATAATCCAGCTGAAATACTTGAGTGAACCCTCATAACTAGCACTATACTAGCCTGTAAGGAATTGATAAAATTCAATGCGAAATTCCTGAAGTAAATTCTAAAAGCTATTCTGGAAGATAGAGAATGGTCTAAGAGAAAAATGAGTTGGAAAAAGTATGAGACAGTGTCAAACCTTTTCCAAAACAGTGGATCCTATCCCATGAGTTGCTTTACTCAAAGCAAAGACTATTTAAACCAAAATAACAGGACCTTTATACAACAATAGCTGAAGGGTATTAGTATGCTAAAATAGCAAGACACTTCAGACAAGAAAAAACCTTAGAGAGAATTATGAGGGACTTCTATTGAAAAGGCCTGGCAGATTGGATAAACAATTACGTATGGTTGTGTGATGATTGTCAACACAACAAATTCCCAGGACAGACAAAATTTGGGCTATCACAACTGCTGTCAATACCCTATACAGCATGGGCATCAATATCCATTAACTTTATTACACAGTTACCATAAAGTCAAGGTTGTACCCAAATTATGGTAGTAGTGGACCAGTTTACTAAATTGGCCCATTTGGTTAGATTGGAAGGGACAGCTACTGCAAAGGACGTGGCTAGAGCATTTATAATGGAAATATGAAACCTATAAGGCTTATCAACAGAAATCGTCCCTGATATGGACTCTAAGTTTGCTGGAGAATTTTGGAAATCCTTGTGTAAAACATTAAGTATAAAAAGGAGAATGTCCACAGTGTACTATCCGCAGATGGACAGACAAACTGAGCAAACCAACTAAGTGCAGGAAGGTTACTTGTGAAGTTTTGTCAACTATAATCAGAATAACTAGTACCAGTTACTACCCTTAACCAAATATGCTTACAATAACTCGGCAACCAATGGACATGGAATGACCCCTTTCTACACAAACTATAGATTTCATTCACAGACTGTATGGATGAAGGAATGTAACGTACAAAATCTAAAAGCCACATATTAATATAACTGGAAAAAACAATCCATG
>NW_003298903.1:0-5496 GCF_000151645.1 Tuber melanosporum
TATGTTGACATCTACAAATGAACAAAGGAAAAAGATAAAAGAAACAATAGAGGAAGGAAATATAGGGAAAGAGAAGTAAGAAAAGGCAAAAGGATAGTGGAAGAAAGAAAAGGAAAAGGGAAGTACATATACTGTAATACTCTGAATTTATACAGGTTGTCTCCACCTAATATAACAATATCCAGCTGTAAAGGTCAATTGGTTAGCACTCATTACTTAAATATAGCTTGAATCTTATTGACCAATACTGATTCAATATTCCAACATTATGTTAGAAGCACCTAATTCTTCCTTGATATGGGGCTAGTTCAATAGAAATTGTGTCACTAACTGATACCAATAGTAGCAAGATTTTGCAAAGCCATAGCTTTAGAAAATCTTGACACCTAATCTAGCCTTGAGCCACCAACACTTCATAACGTCTACCAATAAATTGTAAACTTGAACATAATACTTAAGCTGAATATCCTTAAAAGAACCCAATTAAGTTGATATATAGATTTTACTAAGCCTTCTCCTCAAGTGATACTTTAAAAGAGAGTTATTTGAACTGCCACTAAATCTTAGGTCCAATGATAATCAAGATTCTCTAGACCATGAACATTATTTTAAACCCTCAAATTCAAAGGTTTACTATCAAATCATTTACTTCTATCTAATATGTACTGAGCAGTTATGCCAAGGAGTAATATCTCATCACATCAAAGTTTTCAATCTGATATTAGGTAGGCTGTACTCTGATATCCCGCAGTGGTATTTACCATTACACCTACATGTTGCATCAAACCTTCCAAGGTGCCAAGGCAAAATGCGAAAATTTTTAGACCTATTTAGTCAAATCTCACTTCATTCTTTCCAATTTCTAACTATCCTCCTCACCACTATCCACATCTCTTATCATCATATACCATAATTCTACTTTATACAAATTATCTTACTATGATCTTATACTTCATTCTATTACAATTTTTATCATCATGATACTCCACTGTACAAGTTGCAGGAGAGAGCACAATGAAGCGGAATTTGACCATTGTCAAACAGGTATTCTAAACCGCACCTGTTGCCACTCTTTGGTAGGTTTCCTCATATTGTTTCTCAGTATTGATTTAACTTGAACAAAGTGCTAATGTCATCTATTACAAATAAAAGAGAGAAACATAAGAGCAAGATTGACCAAAAGAGGGGTAGCAGGCCAGGCTGTAGTTCAAGGAGAGTATTCTGATTGTAAGAATTTGTCCTGCATTCAGATTTGTCAGGTTAGGTAGCTAATTAGAGGAACAGTGGCAGGGAATCTAGCAGCATGAAGAGAAGAAGGGGTAGTGCTAAGCAGAAACACAGGCTATGAGTTTGTTATTCCTGACACTTAAGGTATTTATCTGATAAAGAGAATGAACCAGAGAGCCAAGCAGTAATGGGAGGAATAGAGGTAGCACTGAAGCATCGGGGTACAGGTGTGTTCACTTTCCAAATTTCCTTAAACAATAATTTAATCAGCAGAGAAGTGGCAGGTACACAAGCAGCAATGGAAGCAGATGGGGTAGTGCTAAGGGAGAACCCTGAACGTATAGTTTCTATAAGTATTTAGTAGGAAGATAAGCTAGTAGTAATTGTAGTACCTGTCACTGGGGAGGAAACCAGGTGGTGTGGACACTGTTATAGACAGATTGGAATCATGAATTTTGATCACAATACTGGTGGGGAGTTTCTTAGAACATGCAGGATGTGTCTTGTAAGTATAAGGAAAATTAGTAGGCATATTATCAGATTAGAATAAAACTAACCAGTAAGATTTATATAGGCAGCTGCTCTGGTGGCAAGGAATGCACTAGCAGAGGCACCAGCTGTCAATATGTAGCTGGTTCCATTAGCAGCAGGTCCAGTAAGAAAAGAGAGACAATCACGAGTACCTTTACCCTTTCTGGACTAGCTTGACAAATGGAAAGACCATGACATAGGGGAGATAGACATAGGGTGTACTGGCTGCAATGCTTTGCACTAGGGCTAAGAAGTTGACAGCCAAGAAGAGGCTACAAGGTGGTAAGGCAAGCTTCCAGTCCTGCTACAAGCATGGCCAAGTGTAGGTTGAGTGACTACACTGACTCCCAGAGCCTCTCAATTCCTTGATAAGTGGAGAAAGTACTCCGGCAATATTATTCAGAGAGGGGCTAATGAGATGGAACTCAACCTTCACCTTTACTCGCATCTTGTACAGCAAGGACACATGGATGAGTGAGATTAGAGGCTCATTTCAGCTCTTCTCAATCCATGGGGTACTGTATCATAGACAGAGATCTCTGGTACTAGCAGGAGGACGGGAGAATGCTCCCTTTTCCCAGCTCTATGACTATGATCCGGCAGTGACAGCCAGAGCATGATCTGCTCGTGTCCCAAAGCTAAACTCCAATCTCATTCTGTCCCTGACACAGATGCAGCATGTGCCCAACTCACTTATCCTCATGTATCTCACAAGTCGAGAATTGTTTGCCGAGATCGGTGAGGCTGATGACAACTGTCACCTCACTCTCAATCTACAACTACAACTGGTTATGGAGAGCAGTGCCAACATTAAAAGAGAGAACCTACCGACAGCAGATGAAGTCTCCATCATTCTGCCACGGGAATATGAATGCTACGTTTTCTGGGATATTGATCTGGCAAGCAGAGTGAACAGGGAAGATGTTGTGGACTCTTTTACACTCATCAACCTTAGTCATGCCATGTACCTGCCACTTGACAATAGTATTGTATTCCCATATGGAGAACATAGATGGCATTGGGGCAGGAGTCTACAAGGTCCAGTGGATGAAAGAATGGAACCGCGTATATTCTACAGGTTCTGTCTACATACCAGAGTTAATAAGCCAACCACTTTCTTTCATGCACAGAAGCTATTCCAGCAGTTTGTTGTAGATGCATGGGCCATGTGTGAGCAGAATAGTCTGGACTAGATATACTCTCACTAGGCTAACATTAGAGCAGAGTTATATAATAGACTCGCTAATCTTTCAGAACATGGTGATAAAGACTTTGCGCAGTTTGGAAGGTGAGTGGTGCTACAGTCCAGCTATGTGGGAGGAGATAGGTTTACACAGAAGCTATACCAAAACAGCATAGCTATTATGCATTGCCTTGGGCAACCTTCACTATTCATAACTGTTACTGCTAACTCCAAGGTAGAAGAGATTACATGTGAGTTATTACCTCACCAGACAGCGGCTAACTTACCAAACCTTGCATATGTGTTGTATCTCAGGGTAAGAGATCTACTTGAGTAGATCCACCACAAGGAAACCTCTGGACCCTGGTTAGGCTGGGTCTGGATAATCAACTACCAAAAGTGGGGACTCCCACATCTACACCTCCTGGTGTTTCTGAGGACTGAGTACTACTTCCGGACCACAGCCAACATTAATTGCTTCATCAGTGCAGAAATTCCTACTAAGCATGACACAATAGGTTAAGAGCTGCATATAATTATTCAGAGCACAATGGTGCATACTCACTGTGCTGGTGGTAATGGTCAAGCCCAATGCATGCAAGGACTGGTTCCACTTACTACCAGGATATGCTATAAACACTATCGACGACAGGTCCAGCCAGAGACCAGAATTGCGGAAGATGGCTATCCACTGTATCGCAGGAGGATTACTGGTCTGTCATTCACATTGCTAGTGAGAACAAGCGTCGGGGATATTATGGCTGTCATTGACAACAGAAGGGTGGTTCGCTACAGTCCAACTTTCTCCCTGTGCTTTAAGACACCGATCAATATAGAGGTGTGTGGGTTCATCAAAGCAGTCAAGTATATTCACTAGTACATATACAGCGGTGGAGAACTCGCCTCTTCTATCCTGGACAAAGAACATGATGAGGTAAAGCGCCATCTCCATGGTCACTATATCAGTCCAATGGAAGCGGTGTGGAGGCTGTTTAAGTTCCATACTTATGAGGAACTTCCATCAGTCACGACACTCAACCTACATGTTCCAGGCCAGCAGGCAGTCTACATCTCAGAACAGGAGGCAACATATAACCTCACGGATCTTCTAAATATGTCCATGACCACTGTCCTGGTATGGTTTAAGTACAACTCTGAGAATGAAGATGGAAGATAGTATTTGTACCAGGAATTCCCTGAGCAGTATGTTTACACGAAGGAGAAGCTGCGGCAATGAAGTAAGCAGTATTTTTCCATTGGTTGCATATGGACTGTGAGCACATTCGATGGAAAACATTACTACCTATGCGTATGTCAGACAGTTGTACATGGTGCTAGGGGCTTTGAAGACTTGCAGAGAGTAGATGGAATAGTATACCCCACCTTCAAAGGTGCTTGCATCACCTTGAGGCTGCTGGAGGATGATGGTGAGTAGATTGCTATGTTTCAGGATGCTCACCAGTTCATGACAGGTAGAGTCTTCTGATACCTGTTTGCTCTCTTTGCTCTCTCCCTGCAACACACAACTCTTATCAATGTACTAGCCATCTGGGAAGAGTTCAGGGAGAGCTTCTGTAAAGACCTGACCCACCTGCTCGTCACAAGCAGGGTTAGTGTGCTAGCTGGTGGGGAGTAGATGGGGGCAGGTCTTGCTCACAACTATGGACTGTACCATATTCAGGAGCTCTTAGATGAATATGGCAGGTCCTTGGTTGAGTTTAGCCTGCCACAACCAGTACTGGATTGGAGGCAGAGGGGGAATGAGGAAGAGGAAAATGTAAGGATTAGGGAAGAGATGGTTTATGACATAGTGCAGGAGAGAGTTGTTTGACTCCAAATGGGAGAAGTTGAATCAGGAGCAGGTTGCCTGCTTCAATGTAATGGTTGCTAGTATAGAGGAGAGCCATGAGCAGGACATACAGCAACAAGAGTCCTCTGGTGCCTTCTTCCTTCATGGCCCAGCAGGTACAGGCAAGACCTTCCTCAACATCTGTCTCTGCAGTCATTTCTGTGGCACAACTACTTCCGGATAGCTGGACAACTCATTCCACGTTCAAGATTCCCTATTCGAATAATACCAATGCTATATGCTCTATTATGCGAAATTCCCTCCTAGGAAACTTGATTCGCAGAACCTCTCTCATCATCTGTGATGAGGTTCCCATGCAGCATAAGATGTGCTTCAAGGCCATCAACAGAACCTCCAATGATGTCTGCAATTCTGGTGACCAGCAGTCATTTAGTGACATTCCTACAGTACTTCGAGGTGACTTTGTACCGATCTTACCAGTTATCCGCCATAGTACCCGACAGTCCACTATGTTGTCCTCTATTTAGCGCAGCTCAATCTTGCCTCATTTACACATCTTGAAACTAAAGACAAGTATCCAAATTGTTGCCAGTGAGGTCAACCAGAGATCTCTCACCATTCTGCGAGAGATGGTCACCAATCTCCTCCTGCATGGCAGTGTACAACTGCATCCTTATATTCATTCAGTACCTACAGTTGATCAGCTCTGGGACCATCTTGATCCACAATCATTATTGAATGAATC
>NW_003298903.1:5646-7537 GCF_000151645.1 Tuber melanosporum
GAACGTGATAGAATTATGGGACGATGCCGTTCTTGCGACGATGAGAACCATGTCAATATAGCTGTAGATGCCACAGCCACTGAGCTCTTTATAGTGGAGTATTTACAAAGCATCAGCCTGTCATCTATTCCACCCTCCTGCTCCATACTCATGATTGAAGTTCCACTTGTTCTACTTTGTAATCAGAGTCATAGGGAGCGCCTGTACAATAGTACCAGGATGAGAGTTCTGGAAATCTGATGAACCTGCTCACAGGTAGCTATTCTGGGTGGAAAGTTCAATAGTATAATCTGTCTCCTATCACAGATCAAGTTTACCACTACAGATGAAAATCTCCCATTTATCCTCATGTACACCCAGTTCCCAGTCAATCCATACTTTGCCATGATAGTCAATAAATCCCAGGGTCAGTCTCTGGACCAGGTTGGTGTCAATTTTTGCACCCATGCCTTCACTCATAGCCAACTGTATGTGGCTCTCTCCTAAGTCACCTTACTAGACAGACTAGCTCTCTTACCCTTGGAGCAAACTCCTACCCAGACGGATAACATAGTATATCCTGAAGTTTGTATCTAATCTCCCTCTGGTGAGTTGACTTCCTTACATGTACTCTGTCTAATTATATTGATTATAACACTTATTGTTTTCTATAGCAGAACTTTCAATTCTAAACATCACACCCTGAATTCACTCTATCTCCACAGCTTCCTCAGCCTTTCCTTCTTCTCTACAGGTTATTCCTCCTTGCTATTTACTCTTCATCTTGTTCCTAATTGTTCTTCAACTTGCTGTTCTTTTTATTCTAATTTGCTGTCTTGCTCACTCTGTTCTGGTATGTATTCCTGTATCCCTCTCTGCTCTAATGATTTATTTTATTTTAATAATTAATATTGTACATATTTCATAAAACATTAAGCCTGTCTCTTGGATGTGGTCCTTTAGTTCTCATCTTTATACTCTGTATGGTTAATATAGTTTTTGTAGAAAGTTCCACAATCTCATACCTATATTTATATATTCAGTGGTAATTTACAAACTTTGATTTCGTAATTCTTTTCTACACATTCCAAAGTTCATCATATCCAAGGTATAGCAATTTCTGACTGTTCATGTCTTATCAATTGTACTTGCAACATTTACTACACCCTGGAGCGAAGATTGAGGTACTACTAGTAACTAGTGATATGTGGTAATTGCGACAACTCTCACCCACAGAATACATCCTTGCTTGTAAGACCTTCCTCCTTGAGATGAACACTCAAGAACAACAGTAACTCCTATCGACAGCCTGCTTGAAATTCAGACAATTTGCCTAGTATATTCTGAATCATATTGTACCTGATATTCACTAACAAGTTGCTGGATACCTAAGCAATATTGCCATAGAATATACAGTCAGCCAATTGTCAGATCAGGAAACCTGAATAGAGGTAAATGCAATATTGAATCAGACCCTATGGGATATGTGAAAAGCAATATCTACAATATATTCAAGTGAATTTGGTAGCTCTTTGAGTATCCTATCAAACAACCTGTTATTTTATTGAAACACATTTTTTCTACTAATTGCAAGCCCACAACGTGTAAGCTTCCAAAGTACTTCCTAAAGAGCACCCTCCAGACTATGGCCATCACAGAACCTGAGTCTGAGCCAGCCTGACAAGAAAAACAAAAACTACTCATCTTAGGAACTCTAATACTGAGGAGAACCTAATCTTATCAGTATCTGATGCCATAAAATCAGATACCAAACTCAATCCAAAAAGCCGTGATATACCTGACACTACTGCTACATCAAGATGCAGGGTTAAGTCTTAAGTAGCTAAATGAAGATAAAACAATTATACCAAGATAATACGAATTACGACTAGCTTCCAATCACAAGTTACTC
>NW_003298903.1:7924-8985 GCF_000151645.1 Tuber melanosporum
TATCGCGCAATCCCAGTCTGAGTAGCTATAGTAGAGATGGAGGGCAGAAACTGAGATGTCAGACTATCAGAGCTGTGCATAAATTTGGTAGGTTGAATCTGGTTTGGTCTTAAGTGCAAGACAAAATATAGAGTGCAGTGCTATCGAGTGCAGTACTAAAATAGAAAAATACACCTAAAAAACTCAAGCATATACTTACAGAATGTATACTATGTGAAGGATCATAATATAAAGTTAAATGAACAGTCTGAAGATCCAATACCAATAGTGCTACTAGTGAATTCTCAGTAGGAAAGAGTACAATCTGAACATATATGAGTGTTTTTTGGACTGAGTAACTGCCACCAAAGAACTCTCACCAACTAGTATTAGACATTATACAAAGCCTGGGCTTACACCTCCTTGTACCCTTGATTCCAGAGGTAATATAGGGTAAGCATTTTGTGGTAAAGAAAATGCACAGAATGGAAGACCCTTGCATCCAGAGCAAATCAATAGTACTATGATCTTCTTCATATATACTATAATCTGTCATACACTATGTCAATGGCAATCGGAAATATATCAGAAGCCAATAGACATCATACCAGAGCTAGTCAGAGATAAGACTATGTGAATCGTGGGACAGATTATGAAAGACCAAGGTACCAACCTTTTACTAGAAGCAGAAGACCATTTTGTACTGCAGAAACAAATATGAGCCCATTGTCAACTCAAGATTCAGGAAATAATTCTAAAAGATATCCACAATACCATACAAAGCTAGCTAGCGCAGGTTCATCAAGTATAGCAAGACTGTCATAAAGGATGTAAGAATACTCTGTAGGCCCTAAAGGCAGAGCTCACAAATCAGGTACATAGCTCATCATTGGAACAGCCTATTCTACTATGCACTAACCATTTCTTCTTGTCCTTGTTGTAATACTATGCAGGGCAAAATTAATTATAGGGAATGGATACTTCCTTCAAATACAGCCAAATACCAATTGCCCGCACCCTGGGATTTTGTGAATTGGATCGAGGCCTCCTGTAACAGCCAGCTATGTACGGTTCGTTATCGC
>NW_003298903.1:9416-79804 GCF_000151645.1 Tuber melanosporum
TCCCACCTATGACCAGTCCTGCTACCTTTGACAGCCTGTCCAATATATTTCTCATTTTGGGGGCTACATAGCCTTCCAGTCTCTTCACACAAAAGTGACAGAGCAGCAATAGTGCAGCGACACAACCTCATCCCTCTTAGTGATTCTAGATGTTTACAAACAAGGAACACCTCGTGATACCAACTACTTCCAATATCTTTTTATTAAGAGGACAGTGGATCAAGACTTTCTAGAACAAGACTACCAAATATACATTATCACCTTCTCCAAGATGCTACAACATGTACACAACAGCTACAGCAAAGCAGTTGATAGGCTCCAGGAGTAAGTTAATAGCCTTGCACATTTATTGAAATTCTGCAACGATATTGCCTTTTCAATGCAAGCCTCTGTGACTGCACTTACAACCATGTCTGCTCTAGTAGCACCCCTACCAGCTAGGTCAGAGTCTACCTTGGCCCTGTTATACAACTATGTAATGTTTTCACTAGGTGCTAATCACATCTCAGGGGAAGCTACAATAGTTGACAGGTGGCCTGCTCTTCTAGAGAAGAGGTGAGAGCTGCGAATGAAAGGAGGCTTCAAAAGGTGTACTAGGAAAACTTAAAGAAGTAATGGTTTAACCAAGTATATTGAAAATACTTGCTGTCGAAGTCAGCCTTTTCCATCTTGGAATCAGGCAGTCTGAAAAATACTAACTCTTCTTGTCTAGCATGAATGAAAATAATCAAAGCTATCAAGCAATACTCTTTGGTAAAATAATTTAAGTACTATAACAATTCTTAAAACAAGACATCAAACAAAACTAAGTATCAAAAAGAGACTTAAAACAAAACAAGAAATAAAATCCGTAACCTAGTGCCTGTACCAGTTACAAGCCAGGTCCCTCCTCCGCCCCTCCACCTGTCCTAGTTGGTGCTCCTGCATGGGTGACTGTAGTCCGGAAGGAGAAGAAGCAGGACCCCAAATATAAGTATACTACAGTGTCTAAATTATCACCCCCTGCCACAGCCCTAGCATTTAAGAAGGGCATTACCAGGAGGGAAAGAAAGCTGATCATCAAGTGGTATGGTACTCCTCTTCCTGTCACTACAATGGAACCTCGTAATAATATCAACAAAGCTCTCTCTGCTACCCTGATCCAAACAGTCTGCCTCACTGGTGATAATATTCATATCACCAGCATGGATAATGTCAATAACACGATCCTCAATAGCAAGGTCTCTGCCTTTATTCACCTCATCCCACATACCATCTCTGTCTATTTGAACATGCCTGTTACCTAACAAGTTGTGCATGGCCTACCTGCCACTCAGTCATTTTCAATAATTGCAATGGAGGTTCTAATTTTTAACTCTGTTCTTACTCTTTCTTACCAGCCCTGGTAGCTCACCTCTGCTGATACAAGGCACAACAAACCTGCCTCCTCAATTGTCATTTCTATAACCAGTCCCAAGCCACCTCTCTTTGTTAACGCAAGGCTGGGTGCTTTCTCCTCCACCTTCAGAACTGACCGCTAGCTATGCATCAACTCCTACATCCTATGTTCCAACTGCTACTGCTTTAGACATCACAACAACAAGTACACCTTACCACCAGCAAGCACGTGGTATACTCTTCCTCATGCCACAGGGGACCATGCCTGCTCTACTGACACCTTTAGCCTCCACAACCACCCCTGTACCGATACTACCCTGAGATGTATCAATTGTGATTGCTCTCATGAGTCACACCATCCTACCTGCCCCGTCTGCTCCCATCACCCTGATGTAGTTCCAGTGTCTGTGAAGAATAATGATGTGGTTGATATCGTTAACACATAGTTTTTGTATCTTCCCCACCCTTTCTCTATACAAGACATGGGTGGCTCCCTCCTCAATAACAGTAATCAGAGTTGGCTAACTCTGCTGATTGTTTCTTTCCTCTCTGCCCTCAAGTAATGGAGTGCTGTTACTTGGTATACTTATCTTTGTATAAGTCACAGCATAGTTTCTCACAGGTGATTTTCTGCCAAGATACTTGAGGAGGAAGAATAAGAGCGGATGGTTTCTTGTGTTTGTTTGTTTGAAATTATTGTTTTCTTTACACTATATTTCATGCTGTATGCATGATTCATGTATATTAACAATGAATTATATGATATAAATAAATATATATATAAAATTCATTGAGAGAGAAATACTGTAGTCAATGTTAGGCATAAAACTAATGGAAAGTAGCTTTGTTACAATAACTACAAGCTAGAAACACAGTTATCAATTATTTATCATACTTGTAAAGACATCTTCTGCATATTGAGATATGAAATGCCAGTATTTGTATAATATAACCAGATTGGAGCCAAACCTGATCAGATTAAGTAAATGTTCCAGTGGAAAGAGTAGTGGGTAATGGAAATGTAGATAAAGGAGGCAAATATCATATGACACTTACTGACCAGTTAAGAGTTGTAGTATCCTAAGCTAATGGGGTAAGAGGTGTCATCACACCAATATGAGGAGGAAAGCTACTGGAAGGTGAGGAGGTAGATTAGAGTTGCATCATGGAGGCAGGGCCAGGGATTAGATATCATTAAAAAAAGGTGGTGCAGGATAGTATGGCATGAGGGTGGAAGGATGTAAGATCATGCATGGTCAGGATGCACAGGATCTTGGAGCAGCCATCAGGACAGCATGACAATAGAGGAATACACACAACCTAAATTAAGATATGACATGTGTGTAACATTACATCCTTGATAACAGTTAGCCTTTTGATTGTCCAAGGTGTCAGATAGACAGGACACACAAGATGCAAGTAATAACTTTTACTAACGAGACTAGTCCTAGTCGCTTATATCAGCAATAATAAATACCTGTATCCAGTGCATCCTGTATATCTGATGTACAGGATACTTGAACACTAACTACAATTCAGTATACAAGTGGATATGGCATTTATATCAGGAGGTAAGTGAACATAGTAATCAATGTTAGGACAAAACCAGAATCAACAGGAGACTACAAGATACCACTTGATCTGGTAACCAGGATCAGAATACTACCTTCCAAATATAGAATTCACAGGACATAATATATATAAAGCATAACTTATGCCTTCATTACTAGAAAATAAACTTTAATTTCATACAATCAGATTTATCCTTATAGGTTACATAAATTGAGCCATGATACTGGAGTACTGCAGAGTCTAACAGTTATAATAAGCCACATCTCTACCAATATCGATGCCAAGTAGACATTCTTTACACAATTAGAAAGCTGGTGTTAGGTAGATTATTACTATCAAGTATGAAGTGCTGCACCTAGAGGATGCCCAAGATATCTGATATTAAGTTCAGAACATAGTCTAAACCTTTCTACTTTCATAACAGGCAATTTGTCTGCCAATATCCTTACCAAGTAGATGGTTCTAATATTGTTGGAAAGCTGACATTGAGTTGATCATTGCTGATAAGTACAAAGTACTGCATCATAAGGATACCTGAGATATCTGGCATCAAGGATAGCATGTTAGCAGAATATTGCTACTTTCATAATAGGCTGTATTTTTGCCAATATTTGTACCAAGTAGGTGTTCCTCATACTGTGAGAGGGCAGACAACCAGTATATTATTGCTGCAAAGTAGATCAAAGGATGCCTGAACTATCTGGTGTCAAATCAGTACATAGTCAAAATCTCACCAATTTCATAACAGACTGTACCTTTTCCAATTCTCTGACTGAGTAGATATACCTTATAGTGTTAGAATACTGGAATCGCATAGATTATTGTTGTAAAGAATTAAGTACTGCACCCAATGGATTCATATAATATCTGCAGTCAACATCAGAGTAAAGTCAGAACCTTACTACTTGCATAACAGATTTTATCTCTGCCCATAGCCTCGCCAATTAGGCTTTCTTTATACCATTGGAAAGCTGGTATCAGGTAAACTATTACTGTAAACTATGAAGTAATTTGCCTAAAAGATGCTTGAGATATCTGATATTAAATTTAGTACATAGTCAGAACCTTACCACTTTTATAACATGCGAGATCTCTGCCAATATTCATGTCAAGTAGACATTCTTTATACCATTAAAAGACTGTTATTACATGAATTATCAATGTAAGATATGAAACCTATTGCCCTACAAATGCCTAAGCAATATGGTATTAAAGTCAGCACATTACTAAGACATAAATGATGCAGTAACACCTGGGAAACTAATATCAGCCAGATATTCTTTAATGCAATAGAAAGCAGAAATGGAGTAGAATATTGTATTAAATTATTAGCTTTGATGGTATAGAGACTCATAAGAAATGATAGTTAACAGACCTGTTGTTGATGATCTGACCATGAAGTTGTATATTTGCCAGTGTACTTATAATAAATGTGAAATAGTCTTAGATGAAATTGGCAAAATACTCAAGTGACCATGTACTCCTATAGTCACAACTATTACTCACTTTCACATTCTACTGGTAGGGTGTAAGTGGCTTCCAGATTCATCAAGAGACTGAAATAAAATTTGGTGCTATATTTTGCCGATTTCTGTAGATGCTTTTAGATTTAGTGCTAGTACCTAGTAAATATACCAATAGCTAGTACAGTCGTATCTGAAAAGTCTACATACTACTGCTTAGCAACACCGCAACCAATGATCACCTCAACATTACCACCTACCATGGTACCACCACAGTCCCAAACCCTCAGAGAAGACCAGAAAAAGGAAATCTATTCTCTCTATAAACATACTGATATGGGGTATGGTAAAATTTCAAAGTTTATGAACCTCTCCAAGTCAACTGTTTCAACAGTAGTCAACAATGAAAAATCCAGAGATAAAACCACCCATGATGCCCTCACATCTGGCAGACCAACCAAGATTACTGTTGTTTAAAGGCAAGTAATTCTTGATATTATTGATGCTGAGCCTTATTTATCTCTAAGAGACATTACTCAAAAAAGCCAATATTGGACATGGCAAAGATACTGTTAGCAAGATATCCAAAGAAGCTTTGATTTAAGCTCAGGATATCTAGGAAAAGGCCTTTTTGGAGAAAGGAACAGAAGGAGAAGGAAAAGGAGTTTGCTAGAGTGAGAAGGAACTGGACAAGAGCTTGGAAATGGGTTGTTTTTGTGGATGAAGCTACAATTGAACAGGATGCAAAGCCAGTTGGAAGAAAGGAGAAAAGTCAAACTTAAACCAGGTGAAGTGTTGGAAGAAAAGAACTTAAAGCCTAGCTTTAAGTCAGGGTACACCAAGATAGGTATATATACTTCAATGATACATGGAGGGAGAACTGAGCTCATTCTTAAGAGGAAGAGGACTGAGGAGGAAAGGACCAGCAAAAGAGACAGACTAGGTCTCAATTCCTACCAATATGCAACTGAGATTCACCAACCCTACTTCATCCCCTTCTTAGAAGGCATAGACAAAGCTCCTCAAACCATCTATATGGTGCAAATAATGCATCATAGCATAATGGAGCAGAAATAAAAAATTACATGAGGACTGTGGATATCGAAGATTCACTTGGCCTCCCAACTCGCCAGATCTCAATCCTATTGAGAATGCCGGAGCAATTCTCAAAAGAGCACTCAGAAAGCGATTCTCCAAGGTTGAGAGAAAGCCCTATAGTGCTGCTGAATTATTTCAGGCAGCAAAAGAAAGAGTGGTACCTCATATCCTAAGGGATATTTGATGGATGGACTCAGAGGATGCTTGAGAAACTTCAGGCTGTATTAGATGAAGATGGAAGCCATACAAAATGGTAGTATTGGGAAACTGTTTTTTTCTATTTCTACTATTATCTATTTTAAAATTGTACTCATATCTTTTTTTTGTTGTGGTCAACATTATTATTTGTAGTAGTATTGCCCATGCTGTGAGGGGTATGTAGACTTTTCAGACCTGACTGTACATAGCTCAGTGTTATAATTAACACTGTCTGCCCTCTTATATCAGGATATAAGCAAGAATTAAGGTTAACTGGATCAAATTAGGTAGTGAAAATTAGCACATCCCTGGTTAGGATGAACTCAGTGTATTTTGGACCCAACCAGATACTCAGAACGCCTATGACATATGGGATATACAGTCACTCGGCAGAAGTGTTCACGATTTGAGACAATGTTTAATTGTGGTTGTGCCATATGGTGGGGCAGTGCCGGTGGGGTTGTCAACCGGTGTGCATGCACCCGAGTTCAAGTTCAGGATCAACAACCACTAGCACCTCTCAACATTCAACAGTCCATTGACCTGCCATGAATTAAACTAGCTAATATTTTGTATAACCTCCTCTTGCTTCTAAAACTGCAGCCACTCTATCAGGCATTGATTTCCACAACTTCTCAAAAAACTCCTCATGAATTATCTCCTAAACCAATAGTAATACATATGCAAGTCTTCTCCTAACAGCCTCTTTTCCTCCTGGAGTATCTGCAATCCTTGGAGACTGCTGGTGCAAACGCTTTTTAAGCTCAACCCATACATGCGCAATAGGATTTAAATCAGGAGAATAAGGGGGGTGGTCTACAACCTCAATACTGTTTCTCTCCAACAAATCCATAACACTATATGCCTTATGAAAAGGAGCATTATCTTGCTGAAAAAGAACATCATCATGTTGTATACCAAAGGAAATCATTTGATGAATAACAGGAAAAAGATATCTTCTCAAAAGTCTAACATACCTGGTCTTATTGATAGTTTGAGTAATAGGAACTACTGGACCTTTTCTTTTACCCTAAAAGCACCCTCAAACCACAAGCGAGATTCCCTTATCCATCTCCTTTAGGTGTACACAATCAGCCAACCACTTCACTGCAAGTTCTCTGAATATCCATTGTGGCTTTGGGTCCTTGGATGTCTCCACACTACACTCATCACTCCAAATCACCCGTTCAAAATCCTCAGCTGTCCAGTCCCTATAAGCTGTAGTCCATCTCAATCTCTTAGCCACATGATTAGGCTTTAGCCTAGGTCTTGACTTGGCTATCCATTTTTTAATGTTTGCTTCTCTGAGTACCCAGTCCACTATGCAGGCAAATTTAGTAGGCAATCATATCCAGTCACTCTGGGTAGCACAAAGAGTTACCAGTATTGTCACGAATATGGCTTGGCACGGAAAAGGTTTGCACATGACTCATGATTATGAGTCATAGGTATGTTATTGCTTCACGAATATGACCAATTTGGATCATATGATTTAGTATGTTATCAATTGTTATGTTTCGTACATGACTCGAATATGAGTCATGGGATGTATACCTGGCGAGTATGCCTTGCGAGTACGCCTTGCAGGTATGCCTTCTGCATATAATTTAGGTTTTGCACATGACCTCGTTATGATGTCATGTGTCTCACACATATCACTCAATTGAGTCGTATGATTTGTTTATTGTGTTATGATTGGTGTATGAGTTTTTGCACATGACCTTTCTATGAGGTCGTGGGTTTGGAGTAGATGACCACTTTGGTCACATAATTAGTGTATATGATGTGGTTTTGCACATGTGACCACATTTGGTCAGATGACTATGGGCGGGAAGAACACTATATAAGGAGATCAATGCAGCCGAGGAGGATAGGTTCTTCACACTTTGTTCTAAGTACTTTTCCTCGTCCTTGCCATCCCTTCACCCTGAGCGTTTTTTTCGCACCCATGATGGACCCTGATGCCTTGGATTCTGGGGTAGATATCTGAGTTCGCTCAGTAGTTTCTGGGGTCTTTGGTGTTGAGGTCTGTTAGGCATTCCGTGGCGGATTACTATTTTGCTTCTCGTTTCATTGCTTGATAGTTTCTTACGATATTGTCACCTCGAGCACTTGATCATGGTCATTTACGAGCTCCTTTCTGTGAAATGTCTTTGGCCTCCTGGCTATCATCTACTTACAGGTTTCACATTCGATTGGGGAACATGGAACATTGTGTTTGGGGAGATCACCCATGTCATTCTTTGGGCCAGCTCTTGTTCTTGTTGGGTTTTAATGGAGTCCTTGGATCTCATGATACAAAACACCCTTGGGTTAAACTGATGACCTTCCCAAGCTTCAACTCATCGTACCGACTTTATCATTCCTCGGGTGGCAGGGTGGTACCTGCCCAGCCCCTCCTCGTTACACTATGTTTCTACAGTCTGAATCCTATGATGTTGTTTATCGCTTGGAGTTTTAGTCCTTGTGGCATTTACGGTGATTCAGTCAGGTGTCTCCTCCTCACCTTGGTGCGGATGGCTTTGACCCTGAAAAACCTTACCCCCTGGTGTGGTCCTCTGTTTCTATCTGGAGTGGTGTGGCATAATTGGCTGCCAGACACTCACGTTGTCAATGCATTTTGGTGGTTCAGTTGTGGATCGTGGTTGGCGTCTTCACCCATTGCAAGCGAGGCCAACCTTCTGTTTGTCTGCTTCTGTTCGTTCCCCCTGCCCCTTCTTGTCGTGTCAGTTGGGGATGCCTCTTACCCGTCATTCGGTCCATGCCTGTTGCCAGACATGTGGGGCTGGCTTTGGCTGACTCTGCTTACTCTTTCCTGACTTGGTCAGACTTTGGTTTGGCTGGGTTGGTCTGTGTGGCTCGTACCAATGCCTTCAGGTATTAGTGCTGCCTCCTTTGTAGCTCCCAGCTGTGGCTCGTAGGCCCCCCTCGACTATGCGATGTTGAGGGTTGGGGCTCTGTTGCTGTGGCCAAGACCAGTGGCTGCCGGATGGGGCTCAGTATATGCTGTCCTGTGGCTGTCGGATGGTTGATCTGTCTGAGGGGCGGGGGGGGCTGGATGGGCTCTGCAGGGTCTGGTGTGTGGGGCTTGGAGGCTGCTGATTGGGGGGGAGAAGCACCGGAAGGCAGCAGTCGGGCCTGCGTCAGGTTGGGCGAGGTCTAATTAAGTGTTTCCAGTCTGGCTGGAGTGGTTAGGTGAAGGTGCTGAGTGCTGCAAAGCTCCGCAGTGGCCTGGCTGGCTGATGGCCACCTGTCCGGAGAGTGGGTTGCAACTACCTGGTTGGACTTGTTTGGGTCTTGCATGGTGGATTTTGTGGGGTTTGTTTGGCTTTTTTGGGTTGGGCTATGGGTTTGGCAGGAGGAGCCATGGTACCACGGGTGGGAGATAGGCCCCACTGACCTTCTCCGTCTGTCACTACCTCTATGTATTTCCTGTATTTGTGTTGTTTTGTTTGGGGGGCAGGCAGCAGGTTGAGGTCCTCCTCACCGGTATGCTCTGCAGAGGCAACTGGCAAAGTAGGTTCTTAGGGTTGACGGCCTGCCATGCAGGTGCGAGAGGTGGACATGTGGGTCACCTCCTCCCCATCATTGTACCGCCTGTAGGTTTAGTTTACTTTTTTGTTGGTTTTCTACCATGGTGGAGGTTTTACAGTATGGTATTTAAACTGGGTGGTAGTGTTTTATGTTTGTTGAACGAGGAACCTGGTTGGGTCGGTCTTTTTCTCGGTATTAGCTATGCTTAGTGCTGGGTGACTTCATGCTAGAGGGGCTACGGACCTGGACCAGGGCGGGCGCTGAGTTGTTCTACGGTCTTGTAATTAGTTTCTGTGTGGGCATGACTCGGGGAAGGTAGGTGCGGGACCGTAGACTTAGTTAGCTTAGGATTAGTGGTATACCAGTTAGTGTATTCCTGTGCCGGCAGGGGCTCATCGTAGGCCAGTGTTGGCGGTACAAGTAAATAAAATTAGATAGAATTCTAAGTACTTTTCCTCCTTCTTTTACCCCATGTCAGACATGAAGGTTCGGACTTGATCCTTTCAGAGCCCTTGATTTCTATCTCACGATAGGCTTCAAGTCTTTAACTTCAAACACCTTTCTGGGGCTTGGTTGTTATACCTCCTCCTACATTTGCTGGAAGTCCTTTCTTCGTTCAACTTAACCTTTTGGTTGTTCACTGTGGTCACTACCTCATGGTCGCAATGGCTAAGCGAGCCTCCGCAACCTCTGCCACGTCCACTCTACCTTTGTTGGTGGTTCTGTCTCCTGCCGTCCAGAAGAACTTCACCCTAGAGGCAGAAGTCTCTCGCCTTCGGCGTCACATCTCCATCCTTTCTCAGCGATTTCACCGTGCTGAGAAAGAGATATCTGCCTTGTTGGCTGCCCTGGCCTCGAATGCGATTCAGTTCGCAGTCTGGTCACGATTCTGGTGGCTGAAGCTCCTATGCTTATCCCCTCTTTGCCTGTCCTCTCCGTCGCTTCAGTTCCTACCGTGGTCTCGGTTAAGGGGGGTGGGCTAGACTCTGCGAGTTCACAGGGTCTAGCGGAGGAGCTCCCTCGGGGGAATGTTGTGCCGCCGGTTATCCTGGCCCCTCTTGCAGCTTCGGTTGTGGATTGTGGTGTGGGTGGACTGGTTCCTGATTCATCAGGTCCGGTTGAGGAGCTGACACCTATTGTGGGTGGGGGGATACCAAGAGACCAGGGCTACTGGAAATAATTGCTTCCAAATCCAAAACAGGAGCAACATTCGCGAAATGATCACCAAAGTTTCACAGGGGGCAAACAACGCGGGTCTCCAGTAAACGGTGGTCTGCGAGACCCAAAGAAGTGGACCAGTAAAACCCATCAAATTAGTAAACGACTATACAGCACTACACACCCAAAGAGAAGAAGACAGAGATCATGTGATGATCAAAACGAAGATATATGATGAAAAACAGGAAGAAACAATGATATATGCAATGCTCACCTCTGGAGTGACCGAAGATTTCATCGACCAGGAAATCTGCGACAAATACGGCCTCCACACCAAGAAAACTATGAAAGAGAAACTAGTCTACCTAGCAGATGGAAAGCCAAGCGCCATGGGCCCTATAACCCATACGGCGACAGTACCTATGGACATTGACAGCCATTGAGAAACAGCAACCTTCCAGGTAGCAAATCTCAAAAACCAGGAGATAGACCTAGGGATGCCATGGTTACTGAGACATGACCCGATGATCGACTGCAATGAGAATAAGATGACCTTTACCAGCGAACTATTTGCGACAAAATGTCTCACTAGTTCGCCTGTGGTCTATTCGACACCAGTACAAGAAGCGGAAAAAGAAGCTTTGCATGCAAAGTTCGCTGCAATGTGGCAAGATAAGATAGTCCTGATACAAAAACTAGACCACAGGACAAAAGTGCCTACCAAGGGTTCCAAAGAAGCAGCAGGACACAACCTGCATGCCAACACAGGAATTAAGATACCTGCCAATGGGCAGCTGATGATAGCAACAGGAATAGCCATCGGACTACCAGAAGGCACCTATGGGTAGATAGCACCCGGAAGTAGTCTACCAGTCAAACATCCACTCATGACCATGGCGGGTGTGATCGACGCCAACTATACAGATTAAATCAAACAGGTTTTGGCCAACCTGGTTCAAGAGGACTACAAAGTCCAGAAAGGCGATCGAATCGGAAAGTTGATTATCGAAAAAATCAACAAAGAGGATCTACCTGAAATAGATGAACTGGAAGAAACTACACGGAGAGACAAGGGATTTGGAAGCAGAGACCAAAACCAGCCTGATACAACAAAAAGAATCGAGATCAAGGAGATGACGGCACAAGCCTTTGAACAGTACTATCGAAGAGGAGATACAACATGAATTCTCAAATAGACATACGGCGACGAAAAAGCAGTCCTAGTGAAAATCAACATCAGCACGGAAATAGTAATCCAAGACAAGAAATACCAAAGCAAAAAAGGATAGAAAGAATTGACTCCGAAAGAATATCATCAGTTCATAAATCTGTTCCAAGAAGAGGAAGCTGTGGGACAACCACTCTGAAGACCAGGAATCGACCACGAAATTCAGCTGGACAAAGACGAGAAAACAGGAAAAACAAAAGAGATTACCTACAAGATATTATACCCACTAGGGGAAGCGGAGCTTGAAAAACTTAGAAAGTGCACTGAGCAAAACCTAAAGATAGGATGGATCAGAGACTCATTTGTATCAGGAGGATCTCCAATACTATTCGTCAAAAAGAAAGATGGAAAATTGAGACTCTGTGTAGACTACAGAGCCCTCAATTCGGTTACCAAAAAAGATCAATATCCACTACCCTTAATTGGAGAGGCAGTGGATAGACTACGGTCAGCAAAATACTTCACCAAACTCGACATCAAGGACGCATGCCAGGATATACGCATCAAAGCAGGAGACGAATGGAAGACTACATTCACCTCAAGATACGGGATATTCAAATACTTGGTTATGCCTTTCAGGCTAACCAATGCACCAGCTTCATTCCAAACATGGATCAACAGGGTACTCAATAAGTACCCCGACATATGTTGCATTGTATACTTAGATGATGTACTCATCTACTCAGAAATCATGCAACAAGATCAGAAGGATATCAGCAATATTATAGTCGCAATACAAGGATCAGGAATGAAGATCAAACCAACGAAATACAAATTCCATAAAGAAGAAACTGAATACCTCAGATTTATCATCAATCGGAGCAGGGTCAAGGTCGACCCAGTCAAAACTGCCGCAATATGGCATTGGGCTAAACCAAACTACAAAACAGATGTTCAATGCTTTATGGAATTCTGCAAATTTTATCAAAGCTTCATAGAAGGGTTTTGCAGACTTCTAAAACTACTCTATAACCTAACCAAGAAAGACCAGAAATGGGAATGGGGAGAAACAGAACAAAAAGCATAGGAGGCCATCTGGAGACATCTGACATCAGCACCAATACTGGTACACTGTGACCAAAACTGAAGGACAATGATTGAAACGGATACCTCGAAATATGTGTGTTCAGGCATACAATCGCAATAATGAGAAGACAGAAAATGGGAGCCAGTGTCTTATGGATCCAAGACAATGACCCCTGCTGAGTGCAACTACAACGTTGCAAATAAAGAACGATTAGCAATACTTCAAGCATTAAAGGAATGGATAAGATACATTTTGAACTAGGACCATCCTCTCCGTGTTCTAACTGACCACAAGAATCTGGTCCCGTTCATGACTACCAAGGAATTGAACGACTACCAAATAAGGTGCATGGAACACATCAGCAAATACAACTTCAAAATCGAATACCCACAAGGCAAAGAAAGCAAGAAGCCAGATGCTCTCACAAGCATTATAAGTGACAAAACACAAAGAAAAGACGACGAAAGGATCAAACAAAAAACATGAACATTATTACCAAAAACCTACTTCGAGGCAATAGAGGTTATCCAATTCACATTAACAGAAGAAAAACAAATTGAGAAGGCAAAGGAAGGGGACAAGACAATTCAGGCAATAAGAAAAGCATTGGAGGAAGGAAAAAAGGAGATGAAAGGAATCACGCTGGGTTTATACCAATAGAAGGATGGCAACATGTGGAACGATGGAAAATAATGGATTCCGGAAGAAGAAAAGATAAGAGCAGACATCATACTACAACACCACACTATCCAAATGGCAGGACACGGAGGAACTGTGAAAACCACAAAATTCTTCACGAGGTCATTCTATTGACCAGAACTACCCAAAGATGTCAAAGGATATGTCAAGAATTGCAACATATGGCAAAGGACAAAAACAGCTAAACACACACTATATAGATTACTGAAATCGAACAAATTTCCCAAACGACCCAGGGAAACAATCACTGTGGATTTCATCATAGACCCACTGTTATCAAATAAATGAGATGGCATCCTGGTTATGGTGGATCATCTGACCAAAATGACTTATTTCATTCCGGTCAGAAAAGATATGGACACGAGGAATTTTATAAAACTATTTTTCCAAGAAGTCTTCCGACTTCATGGCCTCCCAAAAAATATCATTACTGACCGAGGAACATTGTTCACATCAGGATGGTGGAAAAAAGTAACAGGAGGAATGGGGATACAAAGCAGGCTGAGCAAAGCATTCCACCCACAAAGGGGCGGACAAGCAGAATGTGTAAACACAATACTCGAATATTTATGGGCCTAGATTAATTACCAACAAGATGATTGGTACAAGCTACTGTCAATGGCTGAATTTGCATACACAATGGAAAATAAGAAACAATTGGCATAATACCCTTCTTTATGAATTACGGACAAAATCCACAAAGTCAGGCCAAATATCCTAAGATTAAATGTATAATACCGGATAAGACAGACATGGAAAAACTACACAAGACATTATAACATAAAATGAGTCAAGCACAATAACAGCAAAAAGGACAATACGATAAACAATGAAGACTGGATCCAAACATACAATCGGGAGATAAGGTATAGCTAATACCACGCAACATCCATACGACGGACCCAACAAAGAAATTGGACTACAAGAAAATTGGGCCATTCAAGATACTGGAAAGAGTGAGCAGCTGAGCTTAGAAACTGGGTCCTCCTTGCCCCCTCAATGCGAATACACAATACATTTCACATCTCACTCCTCGAATTACATAATGACAATATGTTTCCCTCACAAATAATTATTCCTCCTCCGCCAATTGAACTCAACGGAGAACCACAATATTAACTCGACAAGATAGTCGATTCTCACTTCTTCTAAGGAAATCTACAATACCCAGCCAAGTGGACTGGTTACTCACCGGAACACAATAAAACTTAGTACTTCACATACAACTTTAAACACATACAAGATGCTATCTCAACCTTCCACCAGCGATTCCCATGCAAGCCCAGTCCAGGTAACAATCACATTCAACCAAGACAAAGCCAAGGATAAGGCTCCCGCGCCATTGCAACCACACGAGGGCTGGGGCGTTAGCCCCCACCATACCACACCAACCAGCCCCAAATATTCATTCATGGGGCCAACCGGCAAAAAACTAAGGGAAAGAGAAAAACAAGCACAGCATAACAGCATGTCATGGACGGTATGCTACGATGATGGATGTCCCACACACTATGGGGACAAGCAAGGCTCGGGGTGGTTCCAGAGAGAATACAAAAAGTATGGTCGGCACCTGGACCATGTCCTAAAGCAATGGAAATAGTGCTTTAACAACACATGCAAAATGCGCAGGATAAAGAAAATCAATGTGGGATACTACCCACAGAAGGATAGAATAAAGAAAGCGTTAGAAGGAAAGGACGCTACAATATGGGAGAGGGCTAGAGCCTCGAGGATGAGGCCCAAGGAGGAGGGAGCACAAAGTTCATCTACGGAAAGGGAACCGGATACCAGAAGCCTAAATAAGCAAATCCGAGGACTCCTAGAACAGCTAGGCCAAGCCAAGGCCACAGTTTCAGCAAGCAATAACATGATCGCAGAGTTGAGGCAGCTCAACAATGCCCAGCTGTGCACAATTGGGATGGCAAACCTCGTCTTGGAAATGGTGAGGGTAAGATGGTGGAAAGGAGACGACTTACTCAGTAGATTCTGGAGGTCCATGTGTTCAGCAGGACGGGAACTATTGAAGCTAGGGGACAAAGCCTGATGGGACTCAGGCTTAGTGGGAGTGGAGCGAATGTCACGAATATAGCTTGGCATGGAATAGGTTTTCACATGACTCATGATTATGAGTCATAGTTATGTTATTGCTTCACGCATATGACCAATTTGGGTCATATGATTTAGTATGCTATGATTTGTTACGTTTTGCACATGACTCGAATATGAGTCATAGGATGTGCGCCTGGCGAGTATGTCTTGCAAGCTGGCCTTACAGGTATGCCTTATACATATGATTTATGTTTTGCACATGACCTCGTTATGATGTCATGAGTCTCACACATATCACTCAATCGAGCTATATGATTTGTTTATTGTGTTATGATTGGTGTATGAGTTTTTGCACATGACCTTTCTATGAGGTCATGGGTTTGGAGGGTGTGACCACTTTGGTCACATGATTAGTGTATTATGATTTGGTTTCGCACATGTGACTAGTTTTGGTCACATGACTATGGGCGGGAAGAACACTATATAAGGAGGTCGATGTGGCCGAGGAGGATAGGTTCTTCACACTTTGTTCTAAGTACTTTTCCTCCTCCTTGCCATCGCAGAGCCCCAAGCGTTTCTTTTACCATCATGTTAGGCCTTGATGCCTTGGATTCTGGGGAAGATATCTGAGTTCACTCAGTAGTTCCTGGGGTCTTTGCTGTTGAGGTTTGTTAGGCATTGCGTGGCGGATTGCTTGTTTGCTTCTCATTTCATCGCCTGATGGCTTCTCACGATGCTGTCACTTCGAGCACTTCATCACGGTCGCTTACTAGCCCCTTTCAGTAAAATGTCTACGGCTTCCTGTCTATTGTCAACTTGCAGGTTTCGTGTTCGATTAGGGGGATTGAACATTGTGTTTAGGGGGATCACCCGTGTCATTCTTGGAGCCAGCTCATGTCTTTTATTGGGTTTTAATGGAGTCCTTAGTTCTTGCGATACAGGACACCCTTGTGTTAGACTGATGACCTTCCTAAGTATCAACACGTCGTACCGGCCGCATCAATCAACTGGGGAGGGGGCCTCGCCGGCCCCCCCCCTCCTCGTTACTACATGTTTCTACAGTCGGAATCCTATCATGTTGTTTATCACCATTCCCTGGAAGCTTTTGTCCTTGTGGCATTTGCGGTGGTTCAGCCAGGTGTCTCCTGCTCGCCACGGTGGGGATGGCTTTGACCCTGAGAAATATTACCCCCTAGTGTGGTTTTTCATTGCTACCTGGGGTGGTGTGGGACGATTGGCTGACAGACACTCACGTTGTCTGTGTGTTTGGGTGGTTCGGTTGTGGTCTGTGGTTGGCAGCTTCACTCATTGCAAGTGGGGCCTACCTTCTGTTTGTCTGCTTCTGTTTGCTCACCCTCCCCCTTCTTGTCGCATCAGTTGGGAACGCCTCTTACCCGTTGTTCGGTCCGTGCCTGTTGCCGTACCTGTGGGGCTGGCTTTGGCTGGCTCTGCTTACTCTTTCCCGACTTGGTTGGATTTTGGTTCGGCTGGGTTAGATGGTGTGGCTGGTGCCGATGCCTTCGGGTGTTGGTGCTGCCTCCTTTGTGGCTCCAGGATGTGGCTGGTGGGCCCCCCTCGGCTATACGGTGCTGAAGGTTGGGGCTCTGTTTGTGAGGCCAAGACCAATGGCTGCCTGGCGGGGCTGTGTATATGCTGTCCTGTGACTATCGGATGGTTGATCTGTCTGAGATGCTCACGGGGCTGCATGTGCTCTGTGGTGTCTGGTGTGTGGGGCTTGGAGGGGGCTGATTGGGGGGGGAGAGGTACCTGCAAGCACCGGTCGGGCCTGCGTCCGGTTGGGCGAGGTCTAATTAAGTGTTTCCAGTCCAGCTTGGGCTGTTGCGCGAAGCTGCTGACTGCCGTAAGGCTCTCTGATAGACCGGTTGGCTGATGGCCACCTGTGCGGATAGTGGATTGCGACCACCTGGTTGGACTTGTTTGGGTTCTGCGAGCTGGGTATTGTGGAAGTTTATTTGGTTTCTTTGGTTTGGCAATGGGCATGGCTGGCGGGGGCAAGGCACTAAGGGTGGGAGATAGGCCCCACTGACCATTTCAGTCTGTCACCACCTCTATGTATTTCCTTTGTTTATGGGTTTTGTTTTTTGGGGGACAGGCAGCGGGTACAGGTCCTCCTCATCATTACGCTCTTCAGAAGCACTTGGCAAAGTGGGTTCATAGGGTCGATGGCCAGGCATGCGGATGCAAGAGGTGGACATGTTGGTCACCTCTTCTCTGCCATTGTGTCACCTGTAGTTTGTATTTGTTTTGGTTTTGTTGGTTTTCTACTATGGTGGAGGTTTTGCGGGACAGTGTTTGGGACCAGGCAGTAGTGATTTTATATTTTGTTAGACGAGGAATCTTGTTGGGTCAGTCTCTTGCTCGGCTTCGGCTACGCTTGGTGCTGGTTGGCTTCATACCTGAGGGGCTACGGACTTGGACCGGAGCGGGCACTGGGTTGTTTGATGGTCTTGTAATTAGTCTTCGTGAGGGCATGACTCGGGGATGGCAGGTGCGGGGCTGTAGACTTAGTTAGCTTAGGATTAGTGGTATACCGGTTAGCAGTATCCCTGTACCGGTGGGGGCTCATCGTATGCCAGTGTTGGCGGTACCAGTTTAAATAAAAATTAGATTGACTTCTAAGTACTTTTCCTACTTATTACTTTAATGAATATAAAACACCTTTACGATCATTATCTTTATTGCAAGATTATCATTATGATAAGGAACGTTCTTCACGAAGAAGAGTTAGAGAAAGCTAATGATAGGTGTTCCCCATAGAAGACAAAGGTCTTGTACTATCGGTAATGTAGGCAGAGTCCTAGTGCTATCGTATGACCAAGGAAAGAAACAGAAGAAGAGAAGTATCGTTCCCCATCACCAAGAACTAACTATCCAAGGAGGGATCGTTACAAGTATCAAGAGAAATACCAGGTGCATAGCCATCCCTGAAGGCACATCTGGTCATTTTTTGGTTGAACTCAGCTGCCTGTATAATTATGCAATGCTGTTGACCACTCAAAATGGGGGTACAACCAGGGCGAGTGAGATTTTCAAGAGATTGGCGTTCACATGTCCCGACAAAAAAGCTCTTAACTGTTGTCCATGGGCATCTAATAATTTGAGCCACTAAGGCAATGTTCTGTAGGCAGTAGAAAAAGGCGATTATCATACCCTTCTCCGCAAGGCTCATTTCTCTCCCAGTAATTTTAGGTGGGAGTCTTTTTTTTATGGCATGCTTCATATTTTCTGAATGCTTAACCATTGGTAAAAAAGGTTGTGAAAATTAATAAATTAATTAATTAGCTAAAGGAGGCTTGAGTGGATGTAGATTTGTGAAGGGTCATGGTTGCGATGGGGTGAACGGTCACGATCAACTTTCCACCTCATTGAAAGGTGGCATTTTGGCGAGGCAGCTTAGTCATCTGAGACCAGTTTCACAAACACTTCTGCCGAGTGACTGTAAGTAACTAAACATTTGTATTAAGATGGATAATTCCAGCATCTGAGATAGGATACTTTTTTTACTGAGGGAAAACCTAACTCATAGCAAGACCAGCAAAAATGTAGGACTACCAAATATATCAAGCTCTTCACCAAGATAGCAGGAGGTATTGGAAGAACTCAAACGACTTGAGATAGTATAATACCAACTAATAGAATGGAGTCTAGGACCGAAAAGGAGAAAAAGAAAGTTTATAAGATAATGTAGTGAATCATGCCCCCAAAAGAGATAGATGGCTGTAAACTACCTGTTCAAGTGAGAAGTAGTAGGATACTAGCCATGTGAGGATGGTAAGATAGCAAGGTACCAGCCAATACAACTAAAAGGTTGATAGAGGAGGAATAGACTCAAATGTAAAACAACTATCGAAAATATGTTCATATCCTTTTATGCGAACTCCTCTAATCCCTATACTTGTAGGTGTCTTACCCCTTCTCAAATAGAGTTCCTTGTTTTATATGAGATAGTACCACTTAGTCAATAGAATACCACAACTTGGTGTAAAAATGAAGAGGAGGAGTATAGTGAGTTCTTCAGTATCATATGGAGAAGACTAAAACAACTCCTGGCCCTTAGAAAGATAAGGAAAGAATTATTTGTACTTATATACTGCAAACTATATTCACAGTTATCTGCCATGATGAAATTAAGAAGACCTAACTGTGCCAAAACTAAGCGAGACCTAGGAAGGTAGGAAAGAAAAGCAGCCAGTATCATCACAGACCAGAAATAGAAGAAAAGAAACCTGGAGATGAAACAAATAAAGGACAATAACAGCAGGAAGAGTCTCATAAGATGAGAGCAGGATGGAAAGTAATTGCCTACTCCTCTCCTTCCTGTGAGAGTAGGCAGAAAAAGCAGTGATAGTGTCACGAATGTGACTTGGCGAGGAAAATGTTTTCAAGTGACAGATGGTAATGAGTCACAGGTATGTTTTTGTTTCACACATATGACTCATTCGAGTCAGATGATTTGTTATGTGTAAGATTTGTGATGCTTTCGCACATGACTCAAATATGAGTCATGGGACGTGCACCTAATGAGAATGCCATGCAAGTATACCTTGCGCCTATGCCTTGCGCCTATGATTTATGTTTCGCACATGACCTCGTTGTAAGGTCATGGGTTTCCGCATATGACTCAGTCGAGTCATATGACTTGTTTATTGTGTTATAATTGGTTTATGAGTTTTTGCACATGACCTCACTATGAGGTCATGGGTTTTGAGCATGGGACCACTTTGGTCACATGACTAGTTTGTTATGATTTGGTTTCACACATGTGACCACTTTGGATCAAATGACTGCCGGCGGGAAGAACACTATATAAGGAGGCCGATATGGCCGAGGAGGATAGGTTCATCATGCTTTATTCTAAGTACTTTTCCATGTCCTTGCCATCGCTTCGCCTGGAGTATTTCTTTCGCACCCATGATGGACCTTGATTCCTTGGATTCTGGGGGAGATATCTGAGTTCGATCAGTAGTTCCTGGGGTTCTTGGTGTTGAGGTTTGTTAGGCGTTGCATGTCGGATTACTTCTTTGCTTCTCGTTTCATCGCCTGCTGGTTATCTCACGATGCTGGCACTTTGAGCTATTCATCACAGTCGCTTACGAGCTCCTGAGTTCTCACGATACAAAGTGCCCTTAGGTTAGACTGATGACCTTTCCAAGCTTCAACTCATCATACTAGCCGCATCATTCCTCAAGTAGCAGGGCGGTGCCCGCCCAGCCCCGTCTCATTAAGTTTTCATTTCTACAGTCGGAATCTTACGATGTTGTTTATCTCTGTTCCCTTGGAGTTTCTGTCCTTGCAGCATTTACAGTGATTCAGTCAGATGTCTCGTCCTCGCCTCGGTGGGGATGGCTTTGACCCTGAGAAATCTTACCCCCTAGTGTGGTTTTTTATTGCTGCCGGGGGTAGTGTGGAACAATTGGCTGCCAGATACTCGCATTAGCTGTGTGTTTAAGTGGTTCAGTCGTGGACTGTGGTTGGCGGCTTCACCCATTGCAAGTGGAGCGTACGTTCTGTTTGTCTACTCCTATTCGTGCGCCTTCGTCATTCTTGTTGTGTCAGTTGAGGTTGCCTCTTACCCATCATTCGGTCTGTGCTGGTTGCCGGACCTGTGGGGCTGGCTTTGGCTAGCTCTGCCTACTCTTTCCCAGCTTGGTTGGACTTCAGTACAGCTGGGCTGGATGGTGTGGCTGGTGCGGTTACCTTGGGTATTGGTACTGCCTCCCTTGTGGCTCCCAGCTGTGGCTAGAGGGCCCCCTCAGCTACGAAATACCAGGGGTCATAGCTCTGTTGGTGTGGCCAAGACCAGTGGCTGCCTGATGGGACTAGGTATGAGCTGTCCTGTGGCTATTGGATGGTTGATCTGTCTGAGGAGCTGGGGGGGCTGGATGGGCTCCGTGGCATCTAGTGTGTGGGGCTTGGAGGGGGCTGATTGGGGGAGAAGCGGCACCTGCAAGCACTGGTCAGGCCTGCATCAGGATGGGTGAGGTCTAATTAAGTGTTTCCAGTCTGGCTTGGGCTGTTGGGTGAAGTTGCTGAGTGCTGTAAGCTCCCTGACGGACCGGCTAGCTGATGGCCACCTGTGCGGATAGTGGGTTGACACCACCTGGTTGGACTTGTTTGGGTCTTGGGTGCTAGATTTTGTGGGGTTTGTTTGGTTTCATTGGTTTGGCGACCCGGTTGGCAGGAAGAGGCATAGCACCATGGGTGGGAGATAGGCCCCACTGACCTTTTTTGGTCTGTTGCTACCTCTATGAATGTTTTTGTTTATAGTGTTTTGTTTGAGGCACAGGCAGCTGGTATAGGTCCTCCTCACCGGTATGCTCCTCGGAGGTAACCTGCAAAGTAGGTTCATAGGGTCGATGGCCTGGCATGCGGGTGCGAGAGGTTGACATGTTGGTTGCCTCCGCCCTGCCCTTTTGTCACCTGTAGGTTTAGTTTGTGTGTTTTGTTTGGTTTTCTACTGTAGTGGAGGTATCGCGGAACGATATTTAGACCGGATAGTAGTGATTTTATGATTGTTAGATGCAGAACCTGGTTGGGTCGGCCTTTTGCTCGGCTTCAGCTACTCTTAGTGCTGGTTGGCTGCATACTAGCGGGGCTACGGACTTGGACCAGGGTGGGTGCTAGGTTGTTTGATTGTCTTGTAATTAGTTCTCTTGCGGGCATGACTCAGGGATGGCAGGTGCAGGACCATAGACTTAGTTAGCTTAGAATTCGTGGTATACTAGTTAGCAGTATTCCTGTGCCGGCAGGGGCTCGTCATATGCCAGTGTTGGCGGTACGAGATTACATAAAATTAGATTGAATTCTAAGTACTTTTCCTACTTATTACTTGAACATATCTAAAATACCTTTACTATGTTTTTCTTTATTGCAACGAGATCGTTACGCCTAGGAGAGCTCTTCATGCAGAAGAGTTAGAGAAATCTTACAATAGGCGTTTCCAATTGAAGACAAAGGTCTTGTACTATCAGTAACGTAGGCAGAAGCCTAGTGATATCATAAGATGAAGCAACAGGAAGAAGAAGAGAAGTATCGTTCCCCATCGCCAAGAGCTAACTATCCAAGGAGGGATCGTTACATTACAAAGCATCACCTAGTGCAATGCCAAACAATACAAGACGGCATCCTTCAACCCAGATAGGGAAGGAGATATCGACATCGACAATCAAAACCTTAACTCAGGAGGATTTAGCGACGCCTAAGATCATGTTTCAGCAGAACCCTCAAGGGCAGCAAGTCCAGTAACCCCACAGAAGAGATTACCAGTCAATAGCTCTCTTGCAGGAACCCCACAACCCGAGAGAATGTCGAGATCAGCAGTACCTGTGCCACCAGCCCCGGCCGCTCCGGCACCAGGCACTAGCATACTTGGAATGACTGAGAATCAGTTTCAGGTATTTCTGGCAGTAATACCAACACAGGACAACAGAATATCCAATAACCAAAAGTGGAAGAACTTGACACATATGAAGGAGCCGAAGATAAGCTACGAATAATCCTAGCACAATGCGAAGGGTATTTTGCCATCAAGGGATATGAAGACCACCACGATGAGATCAAGATTCTCTATATGGAATTTCTACTAAGGGGACTCACTGGACAATGGATCATGCTCTTTCAAGATGGAAGAAAGCAGAGGGAATGGGTAACAAACGAGGGATTAAAAGTGATACACTTTGAACAATTCGGGGATCCCAACGCTAAGGAGACAGCAAGACGAAAGCTGGAGAAAGTCCAACAAGGAAAACAGACCTTCTCGGCATACTGGAATGAATGCCGACTATTGGAATACCAGGCGGAGTTTGATAATTCTACACTCTATATCATCCTGTTAAGAAACTGCAGTGAGAGACTCTGAGAAGCATGGGGAATCTCGGACTCGCACCACACAACAGCAGAATGATTTGCAAGATGGGCGATCGATAAAGAAAGCAAACTAAGCATGGTTTGAAACAACTCGCAAAATACTATAGCACACAAGGTGGCCCTATCATCCAGAAATGTGGATGGAACCTTCCAGCCACAGGCAGCTCGAGGTGAAAGTAGACCATTACCACCTGGAGAACCAACAGAGTTGGCCAAATCAAGGGCAGGACATGCTCTAAAGCAGTCGAAGGAAGAATATGCTAGAAGAATGAATGGGAAACTCTGCTTGAGGTGCAGAAAAGCAGTATATTGGATACGAGAATGCAGAAACTGACCAGACAGAGGATACCAAGGAACCAGGGCTGCTGGAAACAACCGCTTCCTAGCTTAAAAGAGGAGCAATATTCGCGAAATGATCGCAGAAGATTCACCGGCGGAACACGATGCGGGTCCCCAGTAAACAGTGATCTGGGAGACCCAAGATGGGGACATGGAAATCCCATCAAGGTAGCGAATTACTACAAGGCACTACATACACAAAGAGGAGAAGAAGATGGAGCTCATGTGTTGATCAAGACGAGGATATACAACGGAAAAGATGAAGAAACAACAATATATATATTGCTTGACTCCGGGGCTACCAAAGATTTCATCGACAAGGAAATCTGCAATAAATATGGCCTCTATACTAAAAAAGCGAAGAAAGCGACACCGGTCTACCTAGCAGATGGAAAGCTAAGCGCAATGGGTCCTATAATCCATACGGCGACAGTACCTATGGATATTGACAGCCATAGGGAAACGGCAACCTTTCAGGTAGCAGATCTCAAGAACCATGAGATAGTCCTTGGATTGCCACGGTTACAAAAACATAACTCGATGATCGATTCAAACGAGAACAAGATGACCTTCACCAGCCAACTGTGTGCAACACAATATCTCAACAGTTCACCAGTAGTCTACTTGACACCAATTTGGGAAGTGGAAGAAGAAACTTTGCATGCAAAGCTCCCCGTGATGTGGCAAGATAAGAGAATCCGGATACAGAAACTGGACCATGAGGCCAAAGTGCCTACCAAGGATTCCAAAGGGGCAGCAGGACACAACCTGTATGCCAACGAAGGAATCAAGATACCTGCTAAAGGGTAGGCAACAATAGTGACTGGAAAAGCCATCGGACTGCAAGAAGGCACCTATGGACGGATAACACTACGCAGTTGTCTAGCAGTCAAACATCGACTCATGACCATGGCCAGGGCAATCGATGTCGACTATACAGGTGAAATCAAAGTAGTCCTGGCCAACCTGGCTCAAGAGGACTACAAAGTCCAGAAAGGCGATCGAATCTCACAGTTGATTATCAAAAAAATCAACAAAGAGGATCTACACGAGGTAGATCAACTGGAAGAAACAATAAGAGGAGACAAGGGATGTGGAAGCACGGACCAACACTAGCCCGATACAACAAAAAGAATCAAGATCAAAGAGATCACAGCACAGGCCTTTAGACAGTACTATCAAAGAGGAGATACAACAGGAATTCTCAAATGGACATACGAAGATGAAAAAGTGCTCCTAGTGAAAATCAATATCAGCACTGAACTATTAATCTAAGACAAGAAATACCGAAGCAAAATGGGATGGAAAGAATTGATTCCAAAGGAATATCATCGATTCATGTACCTATTCTAAGAAGAGGAAGCTAAAGAGCTACAACCTTGAAGACCAGGAATCAATCACAAAATTCAGCTAGAGAAAGACCAAAAAACAGGAAAAACAAACGAGATTCCCTACAAGAGGGTTTACCCACAAGGAGAAGTGGAGCTTGAAGGACTTGGGAAGTACATGAAGCATAACCTCAAGTGAGGATGGATCAGAGACTCCTTCACATCAGGAGAATCTCCAATACTATGCATCAAAAAGAAAGATGGAAAGATGAGACTCTGTGTGAACTACAGAGCCCTCAATTCGGTTACCAAGAATGATCAATATCCACTACTCTTAATTGGAGAGGTACTGGATAAATTACGGTAAGCAAAATACTTTACCAAGCTCGACATCAAGGACGCATACCACAATCTACGCATCAAGGCAGGAGACGAATGGAAGACTACATTTGCCTCAAAACAGGAAATGTTGGAATACTTGGTTATGTCTTTTAGGCTAACCAATATACCAGCTTTATTCTAAAGATGGATCAACAAGGTACTCAATAAATACCTCGACATGTGTTGCATTATATACTTGGATGACGTACTCATAGACTCGGAAAGTATATAACAACATCAGAAGCATATCAGCAGTATCATGACCGCAATGCAACAATCAGGCATGAAGATCAAACCTACAAAATATGAACTCCTTAAAGAAGAAACATAATGCCTTGGATTTATCATCAATCGAAGTGGGATTAAGGTCGACCCAGTCAAAACGGCAGCGATATGGGATTGGGCCAAACCAAAAAACAAAATATATATTCAATGCTTTATGGGATTCTGCAACTTTTATCAATAGTTGGTAGAGGGATTTAGCAGGCTTGCAAAACCACTCAGTAACCTAACAAAGAAAAACAAGAAATGAGATTGGGGAGAAATGAAACAGAAAGCATATGATACAATATGAATGCATATAACATCGGTACCTATACTAGTTCATTTCGACCCAAACCGAAGGGTAATGATCGAAACAGATTCCTCAAAATATGTGTACTCAGGCATGCTATTGCAACAATGCAATGATGGAAAATGGAGAACAGTGTCTTACCAATCCAAGACAATGACCTCTGCAGAGTGCAACTACGATGTTGCAAACAAAGAACTATTAGTGATAGTTCAAGCAGTAAAAAAATGAAGGAGATACGTTTTGAACAACAACTATCCAGTCCGAGTTCTAACCGACCATAAGAATCTGGTCCCGTTCATGACTACGAAAGAACAGAACGACCATCAGATATGGTGGATAGAACACCTCAGCAAATACAACTTCAAAATCGAATACCAACCAGGCAAAGAGAGCGGAAAACTAGAGTTCTCTCACAAGGATTGCAAGCAACAACCACAAACAAAAGACGACGATAGAATCAAACAAAAAACACGAACACTATTACCAAAAACCTACTTCGAGGCAATGGAGGTTATACAATTCACATCAATGGAGGAATGGGAAATTGAGAAGGCAAATGAAAGAGACAAAACAATTCAGGCAATAAGAGAAGGATTGAAAGAAGGAAAAAAGAAGATAAAAGCAATTGCTCTGGGTTTATGCCAATTTGAGGATGGAAACATGTGGTACGATGGAAACCAATGGATTGGGGAAAAAGAAGAGATAAGGACAAATATCATATGAAAACACCACGATATCCAAACTGCAGGACACAGAGGAATGGCTAAAACTATGGAATTCATCACCAGATCATTCTATTGGTCAGGACTGCATGAAGATGTCAAATGATATGTCAAAAACTGCAACATATGTCTAAAGACGAAAACGGCTAAATATGCACCATATGGATTACTGAAATTGAACGAAGTTCCCGAACAACTATAGGAAACAATGACTATGGATTTCATCATGGACCTACCAGCATCGGAAAATTGCGATAACATCCTAGTCGTGGTGGATCGTCTGACCAAAATAAGTCATTTCATCCCAGTCAGAAAAGATATTGACATGAGAGATTTTATACAACCATTCTTCCGAGAGGTCTTCCAACTTCATGGCCTCCTAAAGAATATCATTACCGATTGAGGAACACTATTCACATCAGGACTATGGAAGAAAGTAACTGGAGAAATGGGGATACAAAACCGGTTGAGCACCGTATTTTACCCGCAAACGGATGGACAAACAAAACATGGAAAAGCAATAGTCACACAATATTTATGGGCCTACGTCAATTACCAACAAGATGATTGGTACAAACAGCTATCAATAGCCGAATTGACATACAATAATGTAAAGCAAGAAATGATCGGCACGACACCCTTCTTCGCGAATTACGGACAACATCTACAAAGTCAGACCACATATCATACCATTAATGGTATAATACCGGACAAAACAGATATGGGAAAACTACCCGAGACATTATAATATGAAATGAGTCAAGTACAACAATGGTAAAAAGAACAATATCCTAAGTACCGAAGACCAGATCCGAACATACAAGCGCGAGATATGGTATGGCTAATACCACACAATATCTATATGACGCGACCATCAAAGAAATTGAATTACAAGAAAATCGGACCATTCAGGATACTGGAAAGGGTGGGCAGCCAAACTTATAAACTCGACCTTCCACCCTCAATGCAAATATACAACACATTCCATATCTCACTACTCGAATTACACAATGACAATAAGTTTCTCTCGAACAATTATTCCTCCTCCTCCAATCGCAATCAACAGAGAACCACAATACCAGCTCGACAAAATAGTCGATTCTCACTTCTTCCACGGTCACCTCCAATACCAAGCCAAGTGGACGTGATATTCGCCCAAACATGATAAAACTTGGTACTTTGCACACAAGTGTGAAGACGCACAAGATGCCATCTCAACCTTCCACCAGCGATACCCAGGCAAGCCCAGCCTAGGTAACAATCAAGTTCAACCAAGACAAAGGCGAAGGAAAGGCTCCCGCACCATTGCAACAACATGAGGGCAGGGGCGATAGTCCCTGCCAAACCACACCGACCAGCCCCGAATACTCATTCATAGGGCCGACCGACGAAGAACTCAGGGAAAGGGAAAAACCAGCACAGCAGAACGCCATGTCATGGATGGTAATGCTACGACAATGGATGTCCCACACACTACGTGGACAAGGAAGGCTGGGGATGGTTCCTGAGCATACAAAAAGTGCGTTCTGAGCCCGGACCATGCTCTAAAAGCACTACAAACAGTGCTTCAACAACACATGCAAGATGCACTGGATGAGAAAAATCTCTGCGCGATACTATCTGCAGAAGGATGAGAAAAAGAAAGAGTTGGAAGGAAAAGATGCCACGGTATGACCGAAAGCTAGGGCCTCGAGGATGAGGTTCAGGGAGGGGGAAGCCCAAAACTCATCGACGGAAACGGAACCGGATGCCAGGAGCCTACACAGGAAAAATCTAAGTACTCAGGAAACAACTCAGTCAGGCCGAAGAAACAATTTCAGCAAACGGCAAACTGGTCACGGAGCTACGACAGCTGAATGATATTCAGAGGCACACTATCAAGATGGCGAACCTCACCTTGAAAATGGTGTGGGTAAGATGGAGGGCAGCAGACGACAAGTGCAATAGGCTTCGGAGGTCCATCTACTCAGCAGGACAGGAACTATTGAAGCTTAGGGAAGGAGCCTGATGGGACTCAGGCTTAGGGGGAGAGGAGCTAATGTCACAAATGTAGCTTGGCGAGGAAAAGGTTTTTAGGTGACACATGGTTATAAGTCACAGGTATGTTATTGTTTCACACATATGACTCATTCGAGTCAGATGATTTGTTATGTGAGGGATTTGTGATACTTTCGCACATGGCTTAAATATGAGTTGTAGGACCTGCACCTGACATGTATACCTTGCGAGTGTGCCTTACGGGTATGCCTTGCGTATATGATTTATGTTTTGCACATGACCTTGTTATGAGGTCATGGGTTTCACGCATATGACTCAGCTGAGTCATATGACTTGTTTATTGTGTTATGATTCGTTTATGAGTTTTTGCCCATGACCTCACTATGAGGTCATAGGTTTTGAGCATCTGACCACTTTGGTCACATGACTAGTGTGTTATGATTTGGTTTCACACATGTAACCACTTTAGGTCACATAACTACAGGTGGGAAGAATACTATATAAGGAGGCCGATGCAGCCCAGGAGGATAGGTTCTTCACGCTTTGTTCTAAATACTTTTCCTCGTCATTGCCATCACTTTGCCCCCAGCATTTCTTTCGCACCCACAATGGGCCTTGATGCTTTATATTCTGAGGGAGATATCTGAGTTCGCTCAGTAGCTCCTGGAGCTCTTAGTGTTAAGGTCTATTAGGCATTGCATGGCAGATCACTTGTTTGCTTCTCCTTTCGTTGCTTGCTAGTTATCTCATGATGCTGGCACTTCGAGCACTTCATTATGGTCACTGAAGAGCTCCTTTCAGTAAAATGTCTTTGGCTTCCTGTCTATCGTCTACTTGCAGGTTTAGCGTTCGAGTGGGGGGATGGAACAAGGTATTCGGAGGGATTACCCGTGTCGTGCTTTGGGCCAGCTCATATTCTTGTTGGCTGTTAATGGAGTCCTTAGTTCTCATGATGCAAAACACACACGGGTTCGCTTGATGACCATCCCATGTCTTTAACTCGTCGTAACAGCTGCATCACTTCTTAGGCGGCTGGGCAGTACCTGCCCTGCCCCTCCTCGCTAGATTAAGTTTCTACAGTCGAAATTCTACCATGTTGTTTATCACCATTCCCTTGGAGCTTTTGTCCTTGCGGCATTTACCGTGGTTCAGTCAGGTGTCTCCTCCTCGCCTCAGGTTGGACGGCTATGATCCTGAAAGCTCTTACCACATGGTGTGGTTGTTGTTGCTGCCTGGGGTGGTGTGGGACAATTGGCTGCCAGACACTCGCATTATCAGTATGCTTAGGCGGTTCAGTTGCGGATCGTGGTTGGCAGCTTCAACCATTGCAAGTGGGGTCTACTTTCTGTTTGTCTGCTCCTGTTCATATGCCCTCCCCCTTCATGTCGCGACAGTTGGGGGTGTCTCTTGCCTATTGTTCAGTCTGTGCTTGTCGCCGGACCTTTAGGGCTGGCTGCTGCTTACTCTGCTTACTCTTTCCCAGCTCCAGTGGACCTCGGTTTGGCAGGGTGGGATGGTGTCCCTAGTACTGGTACCTTTGAGTATTAGTGCTACCTCCTTTATGGCTCCTAGCTGTGGCTGGTGGGTCCCCCTCAGCTGCAAGGAGCTGGGAGTTAGGACTCTAATAGTGTGGCCAAGACCAGTGACTGCTTGGTGGGGCTAGGTATCGGCTGTCCTGTGGCTATCGGATGGTTGATCTGTCTGAGGAGCTGGAGGGCTAGACGGGCTCTGTGGCATCTGGCATGTCGGGCTTGGAGGGGGCTGATTGGGGCGGGAGAGGTTCCTGCGAGCACCAGTCAGACCTGCATCAGGTTGGGCGAGGTCTAATTAAGTGTTTCCAGTCCGGCTTGGTCTGTTGGGTGAAGCTGCTAAGTGCTGTAAAGCTCCCTGACGGACCGGTTGGCTGATGGCCACCTGTGCGGATAGTGGGCTGGGACCACCTGGTTGGACTTGTTTGGGTCTTGTGCGTTGGATTTTGTAAGTTTTATTTGGTTTCTTTAGTTTGGCTATGGGTTTGGCGGGAGGAGGCATGGTACCACAAGTGTGAGATAGGCCCCACTGACCTTTTTGGTCTGTTACTACCTCTATGGATTTCATTTGTATGTTGTTTTAGTTGGGGGACAGGCAGTGGGTAGAGGTCCTCCTCACTGGTAAGCTCTTCGGAGGTAACTGGTAAAGTGGGTTCATAGGGTCGATGGCCTGGCATGCGGGTGCATGAGGTTGACATTTGGATTGCCTCCTTCCTGCCCTTGTGTCACCTGTGGGATTAGTTTGTATTTTGTTGGTTTGCTACTGTGGTAGAGGTTTTGCGTAACAGTTTTCAGACCAGATAGTAGTGATTTTATGTTTGTTGGATGAGGAACCTGGTCGGGTTGGTCTTTGGCTCAGCTTCAGCTATGCTTAGTTCTGGTTAGCTTCATACCAGAGGGGCTACGGACCTGGATCGGGACGGGTGCTGAGTTATTTGATAGTCTTGTAATTAGTTCTCGTACAGGCATGACTCGAGGATGGCAGGTACGGGACCGTAGACTTAGTTAGCTTAGGATTAGTAGTATACTAGTTAGCAGTATCCCTGTGCTGGCGGGGGCTCGTCATATGCCAGTGTTGGCGGTAGGAGTTAAAATAAAATTAGAATGAATTCTAAGTACTTTTCCTACTTATTACTTTAACAAATCTAAAATACTTTTACGATCTTTCTCTTTATTGCAACGATATCGTTACGCTACGGAGAACTCTTCACGCAGAAGAGTTAGAGAAAACTTACGATAGGCGTTTCCAATAGAAGACAAAAGTCTTGTACTATCGGTAATGTAGGCAGAGGCCTAGTGCTATCGTAAGACGAAGCAACAGGGAGAAGAAGAAGAAAAGTATCGTTTCCTATCACCAAGAACTCACTATCGTAGGAGGGATCGTTACCGATTGTAGCACTTGGTGTTGATCTATTTCCAATTAGGAAATAAATTTCAGATACTGTAGTTGTAACAGAGACTGATCATACTTCTAGTTTATTATTTTCTAATATTATTAAAATATTTCAGATTTTATCTAGGAAGTTTATTATTTCAGTCATTTACCCTCCTGGTTTTCTCCTCACTTCCATACTTTTCCTACTCTTTGTACACTTTTTAAAAGATTTTTATACCCAATTTATTAATCGCAAACATGAAACTTCTTAGTCCACACTGTAGTATTGTTTCAGAAACTTGTCATTTAGTTTACTAGATACCATTGACCACATATATAAGATAATCCTTTTCCTTCTATTATTTTAATTAATTATTCCACTATCTCTAATATTTTTCTACCTTTTTTTTCTTTCTTCTAACCAAGCAATATTTTATTATTGGCAAACATTCATGACGCCTTACTCTTTTTTCTTTTTTCATCAATTAAGTACCTGCTGGTTACCCTGCCGAACTATTGTCTGGTGTTTAGCATTGCAACCGTTCATAGACTACCGACCTTTTTTTCTGCATGCTGATTACAGTACGACACTGTCGATCGACCGTATTACCAGGACTTTTCTGACAAGACTGTACGGTACTTCAGTACAATAGTATACTGTACATTGTCGTCTGAGCAGCCACTTTTGTTAGGATCAGCTTTTTTCTCCCTCTTATCAGTAATCTGAATTGCCAATCAGACTCGATTTCAGATTCATTTAGTGCATTTTTCAGTTCAACCTACCGGTATGTTCTTCTGGTGGCGCAGTCGGTTGCCAGGATAACGTGGCTGAACGCCAATCCTCGTACCAACTCCGGAACCGTAAATTTGAACCGCGTCACGTCTCCTCGCGTTGTTTCCCTACCCTACTCTAACTATCATCATCCAACAACCATCGTAACATCCATCCTCATCCTATCTTCCACTTTTTCTTTTCTCATACCACCAATCCACTTCTTCCTCTGTTTTCTACTCCTTTACCTTTCGCTGCCCACAACTAGGCTTCGCAACTACGAGATTGCTGGCCTGTTCCTACCGCGACTATTTTACGATCGATTGTCAACCGATTCTTTCATTCACCACAGATGCCTCCCCAGATTGTTACTTCTGACTCGGACAGCGATGGTGATATTATCGCCGCCAAAGCTACTACCAATGACGTTGATGTCGCAAGTGTCGCAAGCGGTGATGACGATGTTGCCGCTGATGTTCCTGAGGACGAGGAGGAGTATATTGTTGAGGGGATTAAGAGTCACCGCTATGATGGCAAAGTATTTTCTGCAATCAATAGTTTCTGGGATGAAATTTTCCTAACTCCAGTCTAGCAATTGTTTCTTCTTGTCAAGTGGAAGGGTTATGAGCGCAAGTCTGATATGACCTGGGAACCTGAAGAAAACTGCGAGTACGTTACCCCTTTGTATTTTGTTTCATTTCTCTTCGCACTTGCCTTTAACATATTTCCCAACTCCGAGCAGAGGCGCGAAAGAGATCTTGCAGCAATATTACACTTCTATCGGCGGGCGTCCAACTTACGAATCTTCCCCTGCCCTTAAAGGCAAGAGAAGTAGGACCTCCCTTGGTTCCACCCCTACTGCCTCCAAAGCCGTAAAGAGAGCCAAAACTTCTACTCCTGCCGCTACCAACAAAAATGGCAATGAGTCTTCTCCCGCTGACGGTGACTCTTGGACCCCTCCAAAGGGAAGCTGGGAGGAGGAGATTACCTGCATTGATACAATTGAAAAGACTGAAAAGGGTCTTGTGTGTTATGTGCAGTGGTAATTTGCTCTGTAAGAACTAGTTTTTGCAGTTTGCGCTAACCAGTAGTGCAGGAACAATGGCAGGAAGTCCCAGCATGAGATCAGTACCGTTTATAGAAAATGCCCGCAGACCGTAAGTACCCGACAAATACAAAGTACTCCAGATACCCTCTACTTATACTTCTACTTAGATGTTGCGCTTCTACGAACAGCATCTGGTATTCAAGGAAAGTGGATCTCTCTAAACCACTTCGATACCTCGTCAGAAACAATCGAGAAGCAAAATATACAACAAAGAAAAATTGAAAAACCAACGGTGAAATTACATTACAGCAAGCCCTTTTTCTTTTAGCAAGACATTAGCCCAGCCCACCACTGCTTGACCCGACCAGCCTTGCTAGAGTTGTTAAATTTCCACCTAGCCTAGGAAGGCATTGTTTGCTTTACTTGCTGTCATATTCATTTTCTTTGAATCTCCTTTACCTACCTTTTCTATACCTTCTCTGTTACCTCTTTCTTGCTTCTCTTTGTTTCCCATGTTTGCTCATCTTCTCCTGATTTTCCTTTCTTGCCTATTTCTTTCCTTTCCTAGTCTACCGGATGTTCCCGTTTCCATCATTCCGCCTCTGCACCTGTCTTTTAGTCAACGGCTCGGAAAAAAAAGGCAACCTATCTTTACTTTCAACCCTTGTCCTCTGTTCACATTTTTCCCTTCCTTCAGGTTCAGTTTTAGTCTACCTATTGTTTTTTTTCTATCCCTCAGGCTCATCTTTGCCCCAGGCACGTTCGAAAAATGGGAAAAAGAGAAAGAAAGAAAAAAGTCCTCCACCCCCTGGTAGGCAATAATCAAGAAATATCAAAGCACTCACGGTTCGCAATCGGATTGAATGAATGGACGGCGTTATTGATTTTTTTTTTAACCTCCTATCTGTCTGACTCTCTGCCTCTTTGCCTGTTATAACTATAGTCTAAACGTCCTTTACCAAAATTATCTACTTGCCAACCTGCTTGCCTCCTACTTTTTCTTCTCAACCCAAGCCGCCTGCTCCAGCGACTTGTGGATCTGTGCTACTTCACTACCCCACCAAGCTGCCTACCTCCAGCCCACCATCTATCTGGCTGGCTGGCTGGCTGGCTGCTTCTCCCTAGTGAGTTCCCTACGTTCTCAAACTGTCCTGTCTCCGGTCACGTATGTATATTATCCACTTTTTTTTTTTCATTATGGTTACCCTATTTCACCTCCAGAGCAGTACATGTTTCCACTCCGATCTCACTCACTCAATGTCCTGAGTCCACGTTATTGTCCCCAATTTCAACTGTTTTTGGTGTTCTAGGAGCTCCTTACTGTTCTCAATCCCGAGATTCCAAACTGGATGAACAGCGACAGCGACAGCGTCTGATCCACACCTTTTCCTCATAAAAGTAAAAGCCCCCTCTCTACTTGTACCCTCCATTCTCCATAACTGACACCTCTATCTCGTCCCCGCTGGCCACTGGTCGCCTCTTCGATCCCTTCCCTGATGCCCCTTTGGTACCCCCAATTCTCCTTCGAATTGCGCCGTCGCATCACAGACCACGGTAGACTGCTCGAGTACAAGTACTGGCATCCGCCTTCGCTTTTGCAATTCATGATCTGACCGAGGGAAAATAGCCGCGACCAACCGGTCTATGCCGAATATTTCCGTGATAAGAATTACCCTACCAGTCTCCATTCTACATACCAATCCCCAGCCGCTGCACTCCTTCAATCATCACCTCACGCCAGAGCGCTCAGGGAGAAGTCCTATCCTCCGGGTCTGACTTCCAGCATTCATGATGGGGCAGGGTGGGTAATTTACCTCGCAGTGGTTATATCGACATGACCGGTCAGTGTAGGAACATTACTTGTCGGAGCTTGTTCCCTACCAACCTTTTAGATTCTAGCATCACCAACTTTCTCCCCTAGTCTTCAATCCCTCTAAATCTCGACTTCTGCCTTCCGGCAGCCATCTGATCCCGCCTTCGGTATCCACATTATCTTGCTTGATATGTTCCGCGATGAGCTTAGTGCTCATTATGCTCTCGGATCTCATACGGATCATCAAATCTAACTTACCATACAATCAAGCCGATATCCCATGCGCCCGTCCCAAAGGTAACATTTCCTCTGGGCCACTAGGCTCCCGGCATCAAAAATCACTCCATCGATCAAGAAAAGGGGGCTCCAAATGGGAATTTGGCATGGACTCGGCCACGTGAGAAGAAAATTTTAAATCTATTGCATTGCTTCTAAAGGTTCAAGAATAACATTTCCCTACCCCTCGCACTTTCATTTACCCAGAGACACCATGCGCAAATCAAAAGAAAAGAAAAAGAGATCATATTACCCCAAATTCTCTTTCCACTGTCCCTTCACAACTCCAACCACACCAGGCCACTTAAGCGTACACCTTGTATGCCCCAAACGCAACAAGGGCAGCCACAACGAAGAAAGCGTAGAACGTACTATATTCACGATTTCTATCAGCAAAGATTTGGGAGTGTAGTATGTTTGTAGAAAACGAGAAACCCCGAGTACCCCCTCTCTCAAAAAGAAAAAGAAAAAGAAAAAGGCATTTTGGCGCAACCTACGTTCCAGCATCATTGCTCTGTGTCTGGGTCGTGAAACTAGGAGAGGTAACAGGGGGCTTCGGGTCGGATGCCTGTACGGGGTTAAAAATCAGCTAGAACCAATTGCTGAACAATTGCCGGCGTATAACAAAAGACTTGGTAAGCATACCGTTCTTTTAAGTGTGCCAACCAACAATCCGTTAAGAATTTCGCGGGCTTCGTCCGAATGTCCGACATCCTATATTCACGAGCCTCGGGTAAACATGTTGTAGACATCTGAAAAGACAATCAAGTAGAGGTACCTCGAAGGCAAGGGTCGCATCTTGTCCAGCGACATCCATCAGGACTTCTTCACCACCCCTGTGTCAGCAGATTAGTGGTTTGCTAGAATAGCAGGGGAGATGCATAGCCGGGGCCATACGGGTGCTCGTCAACAAAATCCCCACAAGAGTAGACCTTATCATGGACAACAAGCCAAAGATCCTATGGAAGAAAGGAGCCAGTAAGACCGCGCGAACCATATCCGATTAAGGGTTCTAAGAAAAAACAGGACCAAGTAGATAACAAGGCGAGAAAAATAAACGAACCTTCTTCGATTGATGTCCTTTAATATCGGCAAAGGTATATTCGGCTGACATGGTAAGAGATTTGAAGAGAATCTATTCAGATCAATTTTGTAAGGTTAAATATTCCTGAAATGAGAAAATAGTTCGAATTATAAAGAGTAGAGCTATTCAATTAATTCTCCTTTTGTCCTCTGAAAGGTGGGAAGATGGTAGGGGCACCGTAGAAACACACCTTGGGGCGACAAGACGTTAAAGGGGAGTAGTGAGACGAGCGGTGGTGGTAACGGTGTTCGGGTCGATGGAGGGAGAGAGTAGAGGAAGGAAAGTGTCTAATGAAAGGAGAGACCCGGCACTGTATATATGACACGAGAAAATACAAAATTAATAAAAAAAATAAAAATTGGAGAATGGCCCTCAACGCCTTTCTGATGGCTGGCCGCAGTGGTGTTGCCGCATCCCATTTTAAATTGGTTTAGGGTAGGACAGGTAACCAATCAAATTCCATGGATAAACAACCATCTCGAGTTCTCACCATTGGACCCCGGATAATCATTCCTCGATGGTATGGACTTCTAAAATCAGACCTAACTCGTTTTAATCCTTTCGACTTTCTAAAATATTTTTTTCCAGGTCCTTTTCTATCTCAATATCGTACTGGAGCAGATGCGAGTGTTGGAGGACGAGTAACAGTTATTTCAACTAATCCGGTGTCCTTTGTCCCACAGATAATATACGGTCCATCATACTTGTACTACCCAATCACCGTACTCGAGTACCGTATCTGGGAACTGTAGGAGTATTGTAATGATGGACTAAGTTATGGTGGATCACCCAGGCGCAATAACGAGTATCATAGCGTACTCGAGTACCGGTGCTGTAGATAACCATCCCCCTGCTCGAGTCCTACCGTATCAGATCGCCCTACGAGTAACTTAGTATGTAGCTTTTGGAAATTTTTGACTATGATACAGCAAACGGGAATACTGGTACCCGAGTAAGGTACAGTGCATGATCATTTCACCAATGCAACGATTTTTTCACGCACAAGATACGGTAACTTATTCAATATCCCTGCTCGCAATTATGGTAACTGATGATATCATACAGTAGGCCTGGAGCGGGCAGTTCTCGTACTGTACAGGTACTCGAGTGTGATACTGGTATCATAATATTATCATAACATCATATTTGTACGATACTCGTACAGTACGAGTAGACTATCATAGCTTCACATTTCACACAAGTTCGAGCTTGTGTAAATCATTACGTGTTTTGAACGTTGTTCTTTCGAGTCCCCCGTCTTTGCCATGCTGGCCACAGTGGGTCGGTCCAACCCTTGGGTTCGCTGACTAACTCAGACTAACTGAACCACCCACATCCATCCCACCCAAGTGCACCGACAGGGGACACTCTCCCCCATCTGTCAATATTTCAGCTTTTCTAAAAGTGCAACAATCGATCTAGAACTATCAACAGAGGACCCTCTTACTAGCCCCTTATCGATCTTCCCGCAGAAGCATCCGCCGACCGTCATGTCCCGCCGTCCCAACCCTCCTGCCGACAAGGCAGCGCAAAACCAGCAAGTTATCAAGTCGCTTTTGAAGCTTCCTGGGAATAAGGTCTGCGCTGATTGCAAGAGAAATAAGCTCCCAAGGTGGGCAAGCTGGAACCTGGGTGTTTTTATCTGTATCAGGTTCGTGACGAGGAACTCTTCAGATTGGTGCTGGTCCTGACTTCTTCAGATGTTCTGGTATCCATCGCGGAATGGGAACACATATTAGTAGGGGTGGGTGAAATCCATTCGCATCATCACCGGCGATCGTTTGCTCATCTTACCACTTTTTGTAGTCAAATCCGTAGATCTTGATAGTTGGACGGATGAGCAGCTCCAAAGTATGTTGAGGTGGGGAAATTCAAGAGCCAATAAGTCAGCCTCTCCCTTTTCTTACTATTATTGATCGGCCTTGCTCACTCGTGCGATAGATACTGGGAAGCCAACCTTGCGCCGGGACATGTCCCTTCAGAAGCGTATGTTCATAACACCTTCCCCCTGAGATCGTCCAACTGATTCCTCCAGGAAAATTGAGAATTTTGTGCGCACAAAGTACGAGTCCAAGCGATGGGTTATGGAAGGGGGGATTCCTGACCCTGCAACGCTCGAAGATTCCGGTGAAGAAGACAACTTGGTAGGGAACCCCCTACCCGCCCATTTAAACATACTAACCTCACCCACCTCCCAGCCCCTAAAGGTAGTTCAGCAAAAGCTTGAGAATCGACCAACAACTACCTCACCATTGCAACAATCGGCAAGGCGACAAAATGTCAACCTCTTTGAGGACGAGGATACCTTGCCCCAAGAACCCTCCCGGTCCAATTCGGTACCACCGGCATCTAGGAGTCCGCCAAAGGCCTCTCCTGTACCACCGAAATCGATCAAACCTGCTGATTCGCTCCTCGGACTGGACTTCTTTGCGGCCACCCCTACCCCAGCTCCACGACCCGCTTCAGTAAATTCTAATCCGGTCTCTAATACCTCATCATCGCGGCCTGATCTCAACAGATCAATTCTCTCCCTCTATGCTTCCAAGCCCCAACCCCGCCCTCAACATGTTAGCAGTCCCCCGATAGTTTCATCTCAGCAATCACAGAATCCTTCCTCTGGTCTGGGGGATCTAAATGACGCGTTTGGTGCGTTTGGGTTCGGGTCACAGCCCAGCACAACCTCCATATTAACCCAAGCAACCACTCCACCGCCACCGAAGCCATCCCCATTTGCTAATCTCACAGCTGGAATGATGAAATCTTCAGCGGCCCCTCAGATATCGCCGGCGTCGACTGGAGGTTTTTTCGGATCCTCCATTTCCAGCAAGGCCACTAATAAAAAATCTGCACCCACTGCCTCTACTAGTTCCGGTCTCGAGGATCTTTTTGATTTTTCGTCCACTCCTTCCGCCCCAATAGCCCAACCCCCCCCAGCGAGGGCAGCCAGTTCATTTTCTCCTACTACCACCAAGCCGGCTGATTCCGCCTTTTCGTTTGATAACAATGCTTGGGCATCACCAGCTCCAACCACCTCGACTATTACTTCCAATGAGCCTGCTTGGGGTGCATCTGCCTCGGCGGCAACTCCATCGAATAACATATGGAGCTCGCCTGTAGCACCAACTCCGGCCACACCGGGTATTCTTACCTCAACTCCTGGTGCTGGTGCTGGTGGTTTTGGGGCTACCAAGAACGAGGAGGACGAGTGGGGTGCGTTTAGTTCTGGCGCAATTGGAACCGGAGTTAATAGTGGTAGTGGTGCAGGTGCCGGTGCCTACGGAAAGTCGGGAGGTTTCGGGGGAGATGATGATGTTTTCGCAAACGTGTGGAAATAGTAAATCATACCTCAATGTTTTTGCTACAAAACTACAAGTTATTTATTTCACGATGTCGGTTTTCTGCGAGGGATAGATGTGGGGAAATTAATCCGAATGGAAATGCCTCTTAGCGAAAAGCAAACGACTTATATCTATTATTTATGAGACATATGAACCTATTAGGATAGCACTTTGTTGGCGTACAGTATTATAGTACTGTAGACATCAGTTTTCGCTACTCTAGATAATTGTAATTTTGTACGGTATTCACCTTGGCATCAGCTCAGCGTTAAAGTGGCAGAGAACGGGGGCATTCATGCCGTACCGGTAGGATGGCCAATTCGTGATCTTGGCTCCGTATTGCGATCGCGATGAATGTGATCACTGTACCGGTATCATATCTTCCATTCAGGTTTGCGTGCAATGAGGAAAAGAATGTTGCCAAGTCTTGCTCTTTCAAGGACCGACCGGCATCATGCCATAACCTTCCGGTAATGCGATGCACGGTGAATACTCGTGCCAAGGTTCCCCCCACTTCGAAGAACGCTAAGCAACCTTCGATGGCGGTGGCACTCTCCTAGAGTGTCACGAACGTGGCTTGGCATGGAAAAGGTTTTCATGTGACACATGGTTATGAGTCACAGGTATGTTGTTGTTTTGCACATATAACTCATTCGGGTTATATGATTTGTTATGTGTGGGATTTGTGATGCTTTCGCACATGGCTTAAGTATGAGTCATGGGACATACGCTGGGCGAGTATGCCTTGCGAGTGTGCCTTGCGGGTAAGCCTTGCGCATATGATTTATGTTTCGCACATGACCTCATTATGAGGTCATGGGTTTCATGCATATGACTCAGTCAAGTCATATGACTTGTTTATTTACCTTATGATTGGTTTATGAGTTTTTGTATATGACCTTGCTATGAGGTCATGGGTTTTGAGCATGTGATCACTTTGGTCACATGACTAGTTTGTTATGATTTGGTTTCGCACATGTGACCACATTAGGTCACATGACTACGAGTGGGAAGAATACTATACAAGGAGGCCGAGGTGGCCGAGGAAGATAGGTTCTTCACCCTTTGTTCTAAGTACTTTTCCTCCTTCTTTCACCCCGTGTCGGAACGTGAAGGTTCGGTGTCGGTCCAATCAGAGCCCTTGATTTCTATCTCACGATAGGCTTCAAGTCTTTAACTTCGATCACCTTTTAGGGCATCATTGTTAATCCCTCCCCTACGATTGCTGGAAGTTCTTTCTTCCTCCTACCTATCTTTACGCTTGTTCGTTTACATCGCCTCCTCATGGTCGCAATGGCTAAGCAAGCCTCTGTCCCTTCTGCCACGTCCGCTTTACGTTCGTCGGTGGTTCTGTCTCGTGCCGTCGAGAAGAACTTCGCCCTGGAGGCCGAAGTCGCTCGCCTTCGGCATCACATCTCTGTCCTTTCTCGGCGTTTTCATCGCGCTGAGAAGGAGATATCTACCTTGTCGGCTGCCCTGGCCTCTGAACGCGATACTATTCGCGGTTTGGTCACAATTTTGGCGGCTGAAGCTCCGACGGTTATCCCCTCTTCGCCTGTCCCCTCGGTCGCTTCGGTTACTTCAGTGGTCTCAGTTGAGGGGGGTGGGCTAGACCCTGAGAATTCTCAAGGTCAAGCGGAGAAGCTCCCTCAGGAGAATGTTATGCCGGCGGTTATCCCTGCCCCCCCTGCAGCTGCGGTTGTGGATGGTGGTGTGGGTGGTCCTGTTCCTGATTCATCAGGATTGAGGAGGCGCTTGCTCCTAGTGTGAGTAGGGTGGATCCTAGTGTGGTGACACCAGCTATGGTGGTATCACCCCCTTCGGGGGGGCAGGTGCCTGAGTCCTCTGTGGCTGATCCCGTGGCTGGTCGGGGAAGCTCCTCTAGTGGCGTCCCTCCTGTGGTGGTGGGTGGTGATGAGGGTGGCCCGTCCACTCCTGTTGCTAGACCTGCGTCCGTGGGTGGGAAGAGGAAGAGAAACAAGAAGCGCCGGGTCAAGCAAGACCAGACCTCACCTGTGCTACTTGTTCCCGACTCGGAAGGGTCATCGCCTTCGCCAGTTCGCTATTGCAAACCGGCTGCTACGGAGTCCGCGGTGGGTTCGCCGCCTGTGGAGCAGGCTGGGAAGTTATAGGATGAGTTGAATACTTAGGTGTGTTCGGTCAAGTGCCGGCGGCTTGGGGACTCTCTCATCCTGGCTGCTTCCGTCGAGGTTTTTGGACTGCGCTGCCGGTGTGGTGCACCCCGGATTCTCTACAACGGTTCGTACCCCCTCGGCTTGGGAGCCCTCGCCATGTAAGTCGGCTTTCCTTTTGGGTTTACACGCTTCGGTTTTTTGGGTGTTTCTTTTGTTTGAGATTGGGGGAGGGTGCCTGGCGGTTGGTGGGGATGTCCCGAGATCATTGAGTGGGGGCATTCAGGAGGGGTTCTACTGTGGAGGGCGCTATCGCGGGGTCACATTTAGGTGGCGGTAGTGGAATTTTTGTATTTTGTACGGGTAACTTGGCTGGCGGGCAGGCTGGGCTGAGAAGGATTTTCTTTACCGATGACGGTTTTTGAACTTAGTGTTCGTGTTAGGGCATGGCGCGGGCATGTTTGAGGTATGGAGCTGGATGTTAAGTTAGTTCGTAGTTAGTGGTATCCGGGATGCGACAACCTGGGGGCCCAGCACTGGGGCTCGTCATATACCAGTGTTGGCGGTACGAGTTGAAATAAAATTAGATTGACTTCTAAGTACTTTTCCTACTTATTACTTTAATGAATATAAAACATCTTTACGATCTTTATCTTTATTGCACCATTATTGTTACGCCAAGAAAAGTCCTTCACGATGACGAGTCAGAGAAAGCTTACAACAGGCATTCCCGATAGAAGACAAAGGTCTTGTACTATCGGTAACGTAGGCAGAGGCCTAGAGCTATCGTCAGATAAAAAAGAAGAAGACAGAAAGAGAAGTATCGTTCCCCGTCGCCAAGAACTAACTACCCAGAGAGGGATCATTACATAGAGTGCCAAACAGCTCAAGGAAAGTAATACCTCAATGAAAGATTTCCTGCGAGATTGGCTCCATTGACAATTAATCAACCCATATCAATCCACCCACCTCATCTTGCCTAATGAATCCGATGCCCAGATGGAAGAACAAATACAGCAAGCTATGGATAAAATCGCTGAAGAGGAAAAACCTAACATTGCTGGTATCATACAGGAATATGAACTGCCAGAACAGCATCTCCAGGCATGAGTACTAGGCTGTCAATCCTGACGGGACGTATACCATCCAACAGGAAATTGACACCAGATGAGGAAGAAGCTCTTGGTCAGTTTCTCAATAGGCTTGATGAGATTGGGCTTCCTCCAAGATATCGGAACATCCCCTCCTATGCCAATTCAATATTCGCCCATGCCTATCTTGATCCCAACTCTACCCCACTGAGAGTCAGTCACATGTGGACTCAAAGCTTTCTGCAGAGATAGCCCAAGTATTATATCCGTAGGCAGACAACAATTGAGGGGGAGAGCAAGAAGGGGCACTGTGTGGAAGACTTCCATAACTGGTTTGCACGATACAAGAAGTTAGAGGAAGAGAAAGGGATTGTTATTAGAGATTGCTACAACTTCTACGAAACGGGATTCAGAATTGGGATAGGGAGAGACCAATGAGTAGTTACACGTGAACCGAGACAACCGCTATCACTTGCAAGCTCCTACAATCGGGAGCTAGTTACCGTGATCGAGAAGATCAGCAGTGCTGGAGCAGTTCTTCCCCCCACACTTATCCATCGTCCCTGGAATTGTCTGTACGGAAGATTGGTTTACCAAAACTGATCATCCGGATAATATTCTGGTTGGAGTCACTGAATCTGGCTATTCAAAAGATAAATTGGATATGAAATGGATCTACCATTTTGAAAAGCACTCTACTAAACGTCAAGTTGGTGTATGGCGACTTCTTGTACTTGATGGCCACAATTCGTACTACACCAGAAACTTTATTGAATTTTGTGATGCTCACAAAATTCTTCTATTTTGTTTCCCCTACATTCAATACATCTTCAACCCTTGGATGTGGTAGTGTTGTAGCCTTGCAAACACTACCACACGGAGGTGGTGGATACTGCTATATGGACCGGCTGTTCCAAGTTTGATAAATCCGAATTTCTTACGGTACTCAATTCAATTCGCTCCTAGACCTTTAAGCCTACAACTATCAAGTCAGCTTTTAAAGAGACCGGACTCTTCCTATTCAACCCTGATATCATTCTTGGCAAGCTTGTCGACCTTGTAGTGCTGGAAACGCCAGAGCCACAAACCCCAACCTGAACAGCATACCAAAATACTATCATTATAGCTACCTCCACCACTCTACAAAAGATTCGGTCCCTGAAATATCAAGCCAATTCACTTCCCTTTTAGCTTGGGGAACTTTCACCTACCGCTAATCCAAGTCTACATATGTACCTAAATGGTAGCCTAACCCAGGCTCAAAGCGGTGCATTCCCTCTGGAGGACCTTCAAAGGACCAAGGCAGCAGAAGTGGCTCGAGCTGTGTTCCAAAAGGAGAGCTGACGCTCAATCCAAAAGGGCAGAGTTTTATATGCCCATGAGGCGAGAGCAATGGTTCTCCAAATGGAACAGGAAATGGTGGAAAAGGCTTTGGAAAAGGCTCAACGGCTACTTGATACTGTATAGAAAAACAGTGAGAACAAAGTTAAGAAGCAGTGGAAAGAAATATCAAAGCAGATGAGGAAGGCTGTGAAGGATAGGAAGAAGCTACAAAAAAAACAGAAACTTTTGCGTCGTGAAATTGGGGCCTTAATTGTATCTTTTGTTTGTCATGTAAACTAAATCTATCTATCGTTGAGGTGTTACTTTCGTTGAGCTGTTCGGCACTCTAGGAGAGTGCCACCGCCGTCGAAGGTCGCTTAGCGTTCTTCGAAGTTGGGGGAACCTTGGCACGAGTAGCCCCCTGGTGTGCCACAATGCGTTCCTGGCACGCCCTTCACAACACCCCACAACAACAAAGCCGACCTCCATACACCCATCCAAGTCAAATAATTTACCAGTTTTCCCTAAAGAAAGACCAGGCAACGATAGCCTAATAGACCATGGAAATAGCATACGATCATATTCAAGAGGAAATCCTCGCACCGGAGGAGCATGGCAAGGGCAAGGATGCAGAGAAACCGAGTGAGACGCTCAACGACGAATTCCGGGAGGCATATAAAGCTGTTTCTATATCTCCTTGGGGGTGGAGGTTGGGTTCTTTCTTGGGTACTGTGAAGAAGCAGGTGCGGGTCTTGCTCAATGAAAATTGCATGATGCAGCTAGGGGCCTGGAAGCTAACTAATGATGGGGGGGGGGGGTAGGGTGAATCATACTACGAATCTTCAAAGAAGGAATATGCTACGGTTTCGGAGCAGGCTACTAAAGGATTCAGCGATTTACGGACTAATATCGCGAGCCGGACTCGTTCACTCTCGATCACCCAGGCGCTCCCTCAATTCACGCTTGATCCGCTACCCGGGGGCGAGCAAAAGCAGGAAGGGGAGACTTCCAAGGCAGGAGCTGAGGCTGCTGAGGGGGATAAAGAAAAGGAGAAGGATAAACCGCAAGGAGAAGGATTACTCTCTAAATTGAAGAAGGGCGCTGCTCAAAGAATCTCAGAACTCGAAGCTGCGGAGGCGAGGGCTGACGAGTATCTTCTCAAGTTTGGGTCAAATATTGGTAGCTTTTTAAGTGATGCAGTTACGATCGCTCCTCCTGAGGATAAGGTTAGAGCGGATGGATCTCGTGAGGTTGTATTTGAAGCAAAAGGCATGGATGAAGGGAAGAGACAAATTTAGTAATGGCTCCTAGGTCCGTCGCGAGGTATGATGGTTGTAGAGCTAACGGAGGGTGATCTAGCACCACGAGACTTGACGCTCAACTTCATCTGCTTCACAGCAATCACGGGCTTTTTAGGACAGGGTCCGACACTGACAGTTTTATAGTTTGGGTTAAAGATTTCAATGCGGAGGAACATACCAACCAGATTGTGGTGGATTTGGAAAGATACCCGGAGCTTCGAAATACTATGGACGTGCTCGTCCCCGATACAGTCCAGTATTCGGATTTTTGGGCAAGGTACTACTTTTTAAGAAATGAACTAGACATGGAGGAACAGAAGCGAAAGGAGCTCTTGAAAGGTATTTCGAAGCGTTGCCCCGGACCAGCACCGGCACACTATGGCTAACAATTTCAGGAGCCACACTCGACGAAGAGGAAGTCGGATGGGACGAGGATGACGACTCTGATGTGGAGAAACCCTCCGCGGGTAATTCCAAGTCAGCTGCCGCAGTGGCTGCAACTGCGGCGTCGACAGAAACCCTAATTCCCAAGCAGGAGCATCTCAAGCCCAAGAGTTCAATCGACCGTACCTCTCAACCCGATAGTGAATCAAGTTATGATGTCGTCTCCGGAGCTGTTTCTAAGGCCCCAAGTCAAGCTGCCGGCAGTCCTCCAGCAGCAAAGGTATCAGATCATTATCTTATCATTTACGAGCACACGCTAACTTCACTCCCTACAAAAGGCTATAAAGGCTAGCGGAGCTACTAAGGCTAGCGAGGACGAGGATAGTGAGGAAGATGATGACGAAGAGGAGGGTGACGACGAGGAGGAAGACAGTGAGGATGGGGAGGGAGACGACGGAAGCAGTGAGGAGGAGGACTGGGAGTGAATTTTATAATAATTGCTGGAACTGAGTCTCGCCAGGAGTCGGAATGGAAGGGAACAGTAACGGCGAGTTTCTCTTTGCCTCGTTCTTCTTTCACCCTCTTTCAAGGCCTCTGGAATCTATTTTTTGATGTGGAGATGACAACCCATAGGTTACTCACTTAGCTTTTGGGTGGAGTGAGGAAGGCGTTCTGATTTTTTTGATTTTCTTCCCTACTGCTTATTTAATCGCTTTGTTGGTTTATGTCTCACTGCCCAACTCATACAAATTCCGAACTGTTATCATAGCGGTACCAGGTACAAAAATGACAAGCCTTTAAAACAATACATCATCTCAAGTTAGCCGCTGGCGAGGGTCGATCTTAAAAGCTAGGCGCAGATCTAGGTATCGTAGGGTAACTGGTAGGTAAGCACCTATCACAGATGGCGGGGGGGAGGCGGGGCAACTTCCCGGGATCCTTGGTATGAAGATTCCGTTACTCGAGTACTGGAATCCCACCCCCCCGTTCCCCCATACCGGTAACCTCCACCGCCATTCCCAATAACAACACTTACTAAACACCAAACACTAATAACCTACGACGCAACTTACGATTTCCCTCTCCTTTCTACAAGCAAGCGAGCAAACCTCAGCGAAACATTATGGACGACTTTGCCCAAACACGGGAAGATGACGATCTCTTCGAGAGCGAGATCTCGGCGCCAGTTCTACCTCCTCCAACTGCGCCAACTGAGCCTAGAGCTTTCACGAATCGCAGTGGGAGGGAACGCGGCAGGGGATTTGTATGTACTATCGAGGAATAACAATTCTATAACCATCTACTGATAGCTGTTTGCTCTGTTTGCTAGTACCAGGCTCGCGGTGATCGTGAGAAGAGTGCGCCGGCGGAAGGTGTTGCTTCTACTGCTGGGACAGAAGCTACGCAGAAGGTATATATCCCCCTCTTAACTTTGACGCACTACTTCAGTCCTTCACAGTCACTAACCATAAGAAATATAAAGAAGGACATAGACAGGACACTCTCAGGCGGTATAAAGAAGGCATTTATGACCCAGTGACACCCAATCCTACTTGTTCTCTACCCCTCCCCTCAACAGAACCTACTAAATAACACACTTGCCCCTCCCTCTTCCAGCCAAAACTCACCGAAGACGAACTGGCCGCTCGTCTAGAACGCGTAAAACTCAACAACCAGCGACTCATCGAGCGTCGCCGAAAAGCCGAAGAAGATGAAAGTTCCTTCCAAGTCGCTGAGGAAGCCCGCAAGCAGGCCGACGTGCACAAGCGTCTCGCAGATCGCAAAAAACGTGCGGAGGCAGATAGGAATCGCAAAGAATTGGAGTACGTCCCACCGCCACTACTCCTCCTAATGATTCTGTTTCCCAAAGATAGACTGAGAACTAACGTCGCGCAGTGATGAGAGGGAGAAGAATCGCCAGAGAAAATTGAATGCTGTACAAACCAGGGAGTGGGATTCTACCAAGACGGAGGAGGATTATAATCCCAGGAGTCGATCCTCGGGATTTAGGCGTGGTGCGCATGGAGGGGTTGCAACGGCTACTCCACCTAGAGGTGCGCCATCGGGACCCCGCGCTGGTGTGGGTTCTCCGGCGAGGGCTACGGTTGAAGCGGTGTCGGCGCAGGAGTGGCCGGAATTACCTGGGGGGAAGCTGAAGGGTAGAGCTAAAGGGCCGAAAGGTGAGGCGAAGAAGGGCGAGCTTAAGAACGATGAGGAAGTTAAGCAGGAGGAAGGGGGGGTCAAGAGTGAGACAAATGAGGACCAGAGAAAAAACCCCACCATTGATACCACCGCAGCAAAAGGCAAACCTGCACTTCTATCTCCCACCACCGGCGGTTCCTCTTGGGCAGAACAGGTAGAAGCCGGATCGCCAGTCGTCACCACTACTGCAGCTACTGCTACTTAATTCCTTCCTTCCTCACTCGTCTTCCGTACCTCATCCATCCATTACGTTCGGGATGCTCGCTCGCCCGCTTTGATATCAAAAGTTTCTTCTGCTTACAGACTGTATTGCTAAAAAAACAAAAAAAACAAGGCTTTTTAATCACAAAAGACGAGAAATTTTTTTTTTAGATAAAATAGAAAGTGTAAAATAGTTAGATACCCCACCCTTAATACGCCGTATCGTAGAGAGCGAGGAAAGGGAATTCGGATATTACGGTTCTAAGGAAAACAAAAACGTTTAGTGAATAAGGTGTATGCATCTAACTTTACCATCTATGACCTCCACCCCCACCACCACCTCTGCCACCGTATCCACCACCACCTCCCCCACGACCGCCCCACCCCCCCCCGCCGTCGCCGCTTCTGCCACCACGATAGCCACCCCCGCGACCTCTAAAGCCGCCACGGTAGCCACCACCACCGGATTGCTCTCGCGAGTAACCACCGTCATGAAAGCCCCTATCATTGTCGCGGAAGTCCCTGCCGTGCTGTCCCTGTGGAGGTCCCCTTCCAGCCAATTCTTCTTGCAACTTCTTCAACGTAGACCTCATCTGCGCATATCCAAGATGCATCTGTTATCATGCACACACACCGCGAATCAGCAATAACAAACGGGAACAAAAACAGCGAGAAAGGAACTCTAGGAGAAAACCGCCCCACCTTGCCATAAAAATGATCTGCTAACCTCCTATCATTATCCAACCTGGACAAGTAGGCCCCACACACATCGCAAACCTGCAACTTCTGGTGACCAGAGGGTCCAGCACTATCACTAAGCAACTTCAACTCCTTCTCTTTCCCCTCCTTCTCCATCTTCGCAACCTTAACCTTATGCCACTCGTCCAGCGCGCGACCAATCGCGCCCGTCTCACCGAGCACCTCAACCTCCTGCAATCCGGAGCTAATACTCCCATCCAAGTCTGCAATCCCCTTCAGCAGGGAATTCGTCTTCGTGATCTCATCCGGCGTCTTATCGAGTCGTCGCTGCGCGGCGTCGATCCGACGATTGCACTCGTCGATGTAGCGCTGCAGGTCGCGTTGGTAGTCGTACTCGTAGCCGAGATCCTTGGATGGCTTGTTGGCGCGTTCGCGCTCGTAGTCTGCCTTGTGGGATTCTAGGTGCGTCTTTTTGCACGGGCCCAGGTCTTGCTTCGTGTTCGTGAAGAGGTCGTGCGGGCACATGCCAACCAGGAAGCTTCGGCAGACGGAGGGGTCGGTGAATGGGACGGAGGAGTTGGTTTGGTTGGGAGTGCCCATTAACTGGTGTTCGTCGGTTAGTTAGCATGCGATGGATGGATGGGGGGGGCGTAAAGAAACTGACCTGCTCGAGCAGTCTTCTCTGTTCTGTGTTAGAGCGTTGGGTTAGTTATTGAGCTAAAGTAAATAAGGAGGAGGGATTATTTACCAGCTGCCATGCCGGTAGTTGTCAATTGGAGTTCTAAACTTTTGGAGGTGTTTTTCGTGTTGCACCTGCGGATGTCCGTTGTGGACGGTGGTGAGTGAGCCTCTGGCTTCTCGGGAGCGAATCTTATGTAACTGCAAAAATGATAAGTTACCCGGCTTATAAATCATCCTCATTGGTTCTCACCCGCACCCAGCAATCTGCATGACGAGAAAGTTCTTGAAGATTCTCCGGGCTCAAACTCCAATGAATCCAATATTTCTATGGCGTTAGCAGGGGGAAGAGTGGGCGTGATTGAAACTTGCTACTAAACGACGACTAAGTTACTGTTTTCAGATCAACCTCCCCCATACACTTACAGCACGAACTTAGGGTCTAATCACCAAAATCATTTTTCAAGTTATAGCATTTCCATAAATTACAGGAACCAAGCTGCCAGTACGGGAACTCCCACCCCTCCCTCTTCAAACAATGCCCTAAAGTAAGAGAGTAAAGAAATTAAAAGAACCACCGTAAAAAAAGAAAAGTGAACGGCTCCAAATATATCCTACAAATCAATCAAGCTCTCCTCCACTACCTTGGGCTGTTGCTGTGGCTGACTATGCACAGGCGCTGGGGTTGAAGCCTCATTGATATTCGGGTATCCATAATTATGGTGCCCGAATGGAGTTCCCCCAGGGCCGGTACCGGGCCCAGGCTGCCATCGTAGAGGCTGTGAAGATGGCGAATAGGCGTAATTATATTCAGGCTGTTGTCCATTCTTTGGATATTGCCAGTATGATGCATCCGGATTTTGCTGCGGAGGAGAGTGATGCTGTTGCGAAGGGGGTTTCTGAGGTTGGGCTGATGGTCCCGTCAGCGGTTGCTGGGGCTGTAGTTGCGATTGCGGCTGTTGTTGCTGGGGCTGTTGTTGCTGTTGTGGGGGTGGAGCATTTACCGGAGGTTCGGAACCATGCAGTGAAGGGTCAGGAGCACTAGGTTCTGATGGTAGGGGGCCATTGTGCCCGTTGTATTGCTGGTAAGCTGCCTGCGGAGGAATCTTATGAGATTTGGGCGACTGAGCGTGAAGAGAAGATCCCTGCTTATCAAAAGTATGAGGCTGCGTATAATAATTCTGATAATTCGTCTGCGAATTGGGGTAGGGATTTTGTGGAGCTCCTGGTGTGTTACCCCCACCAACTCCATAATAGCCCTCAACAGAAGGCAAAGTAGGATACGCACTATTCGAAGGGGGGAGTTGTTGGTAAGGAGCGGGGGAAGAAACTCCCCCGATCCCATGCCGACCATAGGTATAGCTCAACCTCTCCTCCAACATCCGGTCATAATAGCGTACAACAGTACCAAGTTTTGCGTGTAGATCACATAGAGCCTCTGGAAATGAAAACGGTTAGTTTTGGCGTAGTTTGATAAGGGCTAATAGACTATACCATATTTACTCATGGTCTCACCAAAGGTTCGGGCCAATTTTGGCCTTAGAGCACCAATGCTGTCATAAAGCTCTTGAATCTGGGGTTCTCTGAGGATTGTCCCAGTCGGTTGGGATTGCAGTCGATCAACAAGCGTGGCAAAAAGATTGATGTTTTCGGCCTCAGCAGGGCTCAGTTCGTGATCAGGTCTATGGGTGACACTTGCTTGTGAAGCCGAAGCAGTGTACTTGACTGCGGCACTCGGGCTCGACCACGCAGACTTTGCTTTCTGCTCCTCCATATCCTTCAAACTCGCAGCGATCGCCGCCTTCAACTCCTCATCCTCGTCCTCGTCAGGCATAGCCTTCCCCCCTAATGGCTTAGAAGCAGAAGTTTGGACGGTGGATGTCGAGACATGAGGTGGAGCGGTTTGTCTCTGAGCTTGTAACTGCTGTTGGGAAACATAACCCGCACTTCCCCTTCCCTTAACTTCTTCCAACGACATCTTCAACGCCATTTTGAGGTCCTCATCGTCGTCGTCCTCAACCCTAGCGTTTCTCGGCTGCATAAGATTATTTGGTTTTTGCTTCTGCACTTGAGGCGGACGAGACTGCGGTTTCGCTGAAGGGCCCAAGACCCGCTTCTCGGTCAATTTAGTGTTACATCCATCGCACACACGAACGGCCTGTATTATTCCTATGTGAGGGAGTGGTATCGACTTCGAGGAGCAAGAACCGCAGAAAACATTTCCGCAATTGCGGCAATGATGCTTTCTGTTAGTGAAAGTAAAAGGTGTTCGACACCGCATACAAACATCTGAATTAGTCCAGTCAGGAGGCTTTTCTTTATGTCAGTTGGCGACTCAGGTAACAGGTAACCATCGGGACTCGTTCTACTTACCGCCGAAGAGTCAACAAATGATGAGGAAACCTTTGTTGGTGGTGGGAAGTTAAAACCCTCATTTATGAGCATTCGATATATCTCCCCGACATATGAAAGATGGCTCTTCCCTTCAAACGCAGATGCCCAGGTTTGTATGAGCTCTAGTATCTTGCTCTCAACTTTGGGGTCTAGTGAATAAGGAACTTTTAGTAGAGAAACCAGATTGTCCATAAATTCCCGTGAGGCAATTTCGGCTAAAAAGTGGGATCCTCCATTTTTGACGCAGGTATCTGTAAGCTTTATGGTGATATATGTCAGTCACGCTCTCAAATTTGAACCGCGTCCCCCTCGACCCCAGCCGGAAAGTTATTCTCACACTTAGAGCCGCTAGCTGAACATTAGGATTACGATGTCCTATTCGCTTCCGCAAAGAGCGCATAGCTTCTTTTGGTTGAACCGTCTTACTCCGTATGATGTCGGAGATTTCTAGGTTGAGTGCCATATCCTCTCTACAAAATGGTAAGCAGGTGGAGTAACTCAAAGAAGGAGCGTTAAAAAGACGAAATACGGACAAGCTCGAAGATGTAGCTTTCTCGACTTGGTCGTCAAGAGACGAGTTCGATGCTGTAAACCACGCCATAGGTACCGTATCTTTACGGGGCGATGTAAAGATAGAAGTGATGGTGATCGTTCGAAAGAGGCTGAGCACAAAGAGTGCCTAACGAAGGTGATAAAAAGAGCGGATTCAGGAATGGGGGAGGATTAGATTCAAAAAGCCACAAGCAATATCAACTATAGTAGGTAAAGTAGCAAAGGGTAGCTTATGATGGGAGAGGAGTAGGTGGAAGGAGACAGACAAGGAGGATTAATAGCTACAGCAGATGGAACGGGATGGAAGTTAAGATGGAGGGAAGCTGACGCAGGTCACATTAGTATGGGTGACGCCTCTCGCCCCGCCATTATGTAAGCAGCTGGGACAAGAGTTTGGCTCGATTCAACCACTTGTCGAGAAGTGCAAACCTAAAATTTACCGCGAAGGATTGCGTATTTACCATCACGAGGCACTGCAGTGGTTGTAAGGTACTTGTATCATACCGTACTATCAGGAAGCCGTCGTATTCTCCATTCTACGAACTCAGTGAGTTTAGGCACACTACATTGTACTGCATGGTTCAGCACTGTATTAGAATAGATCTTCCATACTCCTCAAACTCCTCCTTTCCCCTCACTTCCTTGCAGAACACCCCCCCCTCTGTTGTCCCATTGCTTCTTTTGAAGTTAATCTTGAGTGCTTACGAGTGACGATGCTCGTGAGTTTCACGCCAAGATTTTGTAGATCGCCGTTTGGAATTTTGCTGCGAAAACAGGAACCCTTTATTTGCACCCCCCGGGTCCCCTGCACGCCCGAGACACCCCACAATACCCCATCACATCGACACCCTCACAATTCATAGCTAATCCAACTACAAACAAGCCCTCTCTACATGCTTTACCGGAAATAAACACTCAAAATCCTTAATTATTACCGGGTCCTTTCCACTATCTGATTACCTTCATTCCCAATACCGGTATCCCCTCGAGCGAGACCTCACATTGTACGCTCGTTGAATCTCCTCCGGACACACACCCCCGCCTTCGTCCAAATTTCTCCATACATCGCCAGCTCTATTCCCGCCCGGCTTTACCAAACCTTCTACCCACCGCACCTCCTCCGCCCCCCACATAGCTGGCGATGAGATAAACCTCTTTTACCAACCGCGTTGTCATGAGCTCCCACACCTCCCCGCCCTCTCGCCCAGCTCCCGGTCCCCCTGCAATGCGTGTATATCCCCATGTTCATGACCTTGTGGCTCGCACTGCTGGTCTCCGACCAAGCGATCGTTCGGTACATATTAATCTACGTTTGTGGAATTTTTTTGTTTTCCCAAATCTGACTGACCAACCCGTAGATTAAGGCATGGCTCGAGGCTGCTGTTCAATCTTGGCACTGTGCCAGGGCTCATCTGATTTTTAAACGTCAAGATGAAGCATACGTTGAATATCTTCTTGCATTTGAAATTGCGGCCGATATTATTCCGAGATGCCAGGATTTTCCCACTTTCAAAACCACGGCCGGTCGTCTTTACCAGGACTTTGAAACTTTGAAAAAGGTGATTTTTGTTTAGTTCCAAGCGGACGTTCCCCCTTCTGACAAGGCTAAATAATTCGTCATTACCTAGGAGTTGGTGCAAAAAATTCCCCAGTTTGCCAAGGTTAAAGAGGAAATCAAGAAAAATAACGATATCTCCGGAGTTGTCAGTGCCCAAGCTCAACTAGAAGCAGAGGCGCAGTTGCGTGCAGCAAAGTCTTCATCTGACAATCGCGGAAATGCAGCTACCGGATCGAAGAAGCCTGTAGTGAAAGCCAAGCCCGAAATTTTGTCCTCTAGGCCACTCCTAGGTAATGAGCGAAGCTTCGACTAAACGGGTATCCTTTTGCTTTGCTGATGGTATTGTAGATTTGCAAGGTATGGTGGCTTCACACAAGAGCAACGGGACAGGAGGTTCCAGCTCGAAAACCGGGAAAGCTGCTTCGGATGACTTGGATTTGGAGGCTCGATTCGACAAGCTTTCCACGCCATCTGGCCGGCCATCTTTGCTTTCAGGTTCCCAGCGCAATAGACAGCCGGCATCTGCAAACCTCCAAGATCCAAGGGAGGTGCATGCGAAACTGCCACCGCTAGATGTCAGTGCGATGCCCAAACTTCCAGCTCCAACATATTCACCGGCAACCAGTTTCACATCTCCCACCGGGATACCACCACATCGAAGTTCTACTCGTCCCTCCCTGCCCACCCAGGCTCCAACCGAGTCGGAGAGCGCTCGACCACGGCCCACGGCCCCCAAGGTGACCACTATCTCAGTCGATACACTTTGTAATTATCTCCAGGAACCAGAAATATCTGTACTACTGCTTGACGTCCGTCCTCGAAGTAAATTTATGGACGGGCATATATACACGCGGTCCATAGTTTGCGTCGAGCCCATAATACTACGCGAAGGGTAGTGTCTTCCTTTCATTCACATTTGCAAATTTACTGACATGTTTCAACGATAGGATGTCGGGGGATGATCTAGACGCTACGTTTGTCCTTGAACCCGTCAAGGAGCAGGACCTGTTTAGTAAAAGACATGATTATGATTTCGTAGTTTACTATGACCAGTCCACCACAAGCAATAGCTTCCTTAGTGGATCAACAAATGATCAGCATCTTATAACATTACGGAGCCTACACCTAGCCATGGATGACTATACTTTCGGGAAGCGACTCAAAAATCCACCGCTCTTGCTTGTCGGGGGACTCGACGCATGGATAAATTTGGTTGGAAAGCAAGCATTGAAAGTTGTTGATCCTGAAGCACCAGCGATAATTCGCTCGGATGCAAGACACTCAGCCCCTCCCGGTAGAGAATCCGGATCCCTAGAGCAACCGGACAGCCAACCGGGCATATACAGGGAAAACCCGTCCAATAAAAGCTCAATCCGGTCTCTGACTCAGCGACGACAGGACCGTGATTCGCAAAGAGGATCATTGCCGCCTCCTCTAAATAGGCAAAGCTATAAGAAGAACGAGGAATCTGCACAACGCTACACAATTGACATCGAAGAGGAACAGAGGTGGATGGAGAGGTTACAGAAGGAGCGGGAGCCTGTGACGATGAGTGCTATTTCATCTGCGGATGAAATAGATGCAAGGAGGCGGAGAAGAGGTACATCTATCATAACATCTAGTGACTTACCACACGTACGAACAGTGGAAGAATTCGTAAGCTCTGACCTTATTCCTGCTGTGCCACTGCCTGTTGCTGAACCGGATCAGTTCCAACGTTACCCTGCGACTCCCCATACACAGCAATCTATGACTTCCTCTTCTTTGCCCACTCCTCAGCAGGATCGTTTCCCTACATCTTTAACTAGGAGGCCAACAATCATCGATCACCCCTTTCATGGGTTTACTGACGTTCGTAATCCTGAATTCAATCCCCCGCCTTCCCCTGCCCGCCCCCCGCCTGCCGTCCCTCGGAGAAGCTATAGTGGTGTGTCTGAACGCCTTGCCCCCACCCTACCTCCACCTCCACCTCCACTTCCGGCCCCTGAGAGACCCCCTAAAATTCCGGAAGTGACAAGCAAGTCACCACTCACTCCATTCGCAGGCATGAACACAGTGAACATTGGTACTACTGGGCTTAAGAATTTAGGTAATACATGTTATATGAATGCTGTTTTGCAATGCATGAGTGGGACTATTCCTTTATCTAGGTACTTCTTGGACGGTAGCTATAAGAGCCATGTCAGTAAGGATAATCCCTTAGGGTCTCGTGGGGTTTTAGCGGAGGCATTTGCAGCGATCGTCAGACATCTATGGAGTGGTGAATATAGTTTCATTTCGCCCATTACCATAAAGGTATGCTGTTCAAGCCCCGGTGTTGATGGGAAATTAAGGCTTGTTGTTACACAGGATGTAGCCGGCCGTTTGAATGAGATGTTTCGCAACAACGACCAGCAGGATGCCCAGGAGTTTCTTGAATTTCTTTTAGACGGGCTGCACGAGGATCTCAATCCCCACGCAAATCATGGAAAACTTAGACCCCTGAATGACGATGAGGAGTGCCGTCGAGAGAGGCTACCAGTTCAACTGGCATCCATAATTGAATGGCAACGATATACCCATCACAACTATTCGGTCGTTGTGAACTGGTTTCAGGGGCAATTGAGCAGCATGCTTTCATGTTTGACATGCGGGAGAACCTCGACTACCTATTCTCCTTTTATGTATCTCTCTCTCCCGATACCTGCCACGAAGAGCAATAACTTCACTCTCCGCGACTGCTTAGAAGAGTTTGTCGGCGAAGAAACACTGGAAGGTAATGACGCTTGGCTTTGCCCACGGTGCAAAAAGGCTCGGAAAGCGACAAAGAAGCTGACCATTACTCGACTCCCGCACATCCTAATTATCCACCTCAAGCGTTTCACCAACAGAGGTCCGTGGAGAGACAAACTTAACACTTTCGTTGATATTCCTCTCCGCCATTTGGACCTCACGAAATATATGCCTCCGCCGCTAGCCAGTGATGAATTGCCACGGACACTCCCCCCACCAACAGCTGAGACGACTCCACCTTTCTTCTATGACCTGTATGCTATCTGTAATCACTACGGCACGATAAATGGAGGGCACTATACCGCTGTGGTTCGAAGCTCGTGCAAGGGCGGTTGGAATTCATTCGACGACAGCAAAGCAACTTTGGTAGAAGAGGAAAGAGTAGTGGCAAGTCGAATTCACAACTCCTAGTTATCGAATCATTATTAACTTTAACTAGACCAAAAACGCATATGTCCTGTTCTGGGTTCGTGGAAATGTAATGTGAAAGCATCATGTTCGGATGCGATAGAGAAATCTACACGCTTTGCTCTTTACGGCGTCTGTTCTAGTGGAGTTCTATCCTTTTACTCTAGCATCTTTCTTCCTTGTTTTTCTTTTTCTTGCAGGGGCCAATTACATGGATTTCTCTCACTTTTCTTTCCCTCAACCCAAGGAGCTATCGTTATTGTACGTCTCTCGTCCGATACCTTTTTCCTATTTTTTTGTCAGCACTATTACCGTATGCTTTGTCAACCACCCCTTCCCCTCCCTCTATTAGGATTTCGGGATTCGAAGCGTGGTCTTATGTACATAGTATCATACGGTACATGCGCCCCACGAGAAGCGTGTGATGAAACCGTGAGCTCTTGGCTGTGGTGGATTTGGCTTCAGTTCATTTTATACAAATCGCAAATTGGAGAGTTACTTGCTGAGGAAACCTATTCTATACCAGCCGATCCTGGGCTCTCCTACAGAATACCAGCAATATCCTAGCAGAATACAATGTTTTCGCCCACAGCGAAGAAATAGTACTCCAGCTTCTAGGCAAGAAAACACAGCCATAGAAAATTACAAAAAATCCAAAGGTTTGATTAAAAAACACACTAGGTTTGAGTGTGTTTTAATGTTTTTTTTTAAATAATTCTCGGGACATATGATACTGCATTAAATCCACTATTGGGGATCCCAGTGGAGATTAAGGTCTAAACCACAATAAGCTTAGCTGAGTAGATTAACAAAATTTCGAATACCAGTTTATACGATCCAGCAAGCTCAGGCCCCCAAGTTATATTCTGTTTAGAAGGCATTATTCTTTTCCAGGATGTTTTCCTTTTCAGAGTTAAGGGGATCAGAGGTCAATGAGTAAGAGTGTATTAACTAAGTTTTTGGGAGTACAAGGCTATTGGTATAATTCGCTAACACCCAGTATCATGATAACTATATTGACTACTTTGTACTATTAATATTTCAACAATGATAACCTATGATGAGGAAAAAATCAAGCATGTTGTCAGTCAGAAATTGGAAAGTAGTATACAGGATTAAAAAAAAACTTAAAATTCAGCTAGGATTTCTTTTCAATCTTTAACCTGCTGGAGCCTTGAAGATATACTATTAATACACTTATTTCAATCCCTCAGTATCAACTTATCCAATTATTTCACAACTGCCTTTACCATACTCTTTGCTGCACTTAGAAACACTACATGTACTATGTGTAATGATTCCCCTTTGGATAGTTTGTTCTTGACAATGGGAAATGATTCTTCTCTTCTTCTTCTTCTGTATGATAGGTCTTAGGCCTATGCCTATGTTACGGATAGTACAAGACCAATGTCTTAAATTGCAATAGTTATTGTAAGCTTTCTCTAACTCTACCTTGCATAGAGTCTTTCCATTGTAATAGTAATAAAGGTTATGATAATTGTAAAGGGCATAAAAGTGTTTTATATTTATAAAGGCATAAATAATAAGTTGGAAAAGTACTGAGAATTCAATCTAATTTGATTTAAACTCATACTGCCAACACTGGCATACGACAAGTCCCTGCCAGCACAGGGATACCACTAATAGGTATACTACTAACCACATGATAACTAAGTCTACTGCCCCGCATTTGCCATTCCTGAGTCACACCCATACTAGAAAAAATTATGAGACTATCAAACAACCCCATGCCCTCCCCAATCTATGTTTGTAGCCCCTCTAGTATGAAGCAAAGCTGCACTAAGTATAGTCAAAGCCGAACAAAAGACTAACCAAATCAGGTTTCTTGTCTAAAAACATAAACCACTACCGCCCAGTCGGTATACCATCCAGCAGGCCTATCTATTATAAAAGAAAACCAACAACAAGCTAACCCCACAGGTGCCACTATGGTAGAGAGGAGATGATCAATATGTTTACCTCTCATCCCTGCATGCCAGGCCATCGACACTATGAACCTACTTTGCCAGTTGCCTCCATAGAGCATACTGGTGAGGAGGATCTGTACTTGCTGCATGTGACCAAAACAAACACTGTAAAAAGAAAAAAATTGTAGAGGTGGTAATAGACTGAACCAGGCATAAGGGCCTATCTCCCACTAGTGGTGCCATTTCCCTTCTGGCTGTACCTATTACCAAATCAAGGAAATCAAACACACCCCACAGAACCCAGTGTACAAGACTCACACAAGTCCAACCAGGTGGTTTCAACCCACTATTGGCAGAGGTAGCTATCAGCTGGCTGGTTTCCCAGGAAGCTTTATGGTACTCAGCAGCTTTGCCCTAAAAGCCTAGGCTAGCTGGAAACACTTAATTAGACTCCACCCAACCTGACACAAGCTTGACCGGTGCTTGCAGGTACAGATGTGTCTGTTTAATAATTATACTACTGCCTGGCAACCACAACAATAACACTTAATGAATTCAATCGTACAAAAAATCAAGATACAATGCAAATTAAGGAATAGATGAAAGTATATGATCTAAGCTTCAAAAAAATCCAATTACTATTTTTTATGACCTCTATCTGCATTGAAAACAGCCTGAATTCTCTCAGGCATTCTTTCTATCCAGCCATCCTATTAGGTGGAGACAACTTGCTAGACTTCAAGATTGTCTAGGCCAATCGAGATTCGTTTTTGTAGACGGAGATTGTCTAGGAAGGCTCGGACTTGGCTTGTTTCGTTTATGATGACTAGGAGCGAAGTAAAGTAGGTAAAATAGGGTAGAATCGTAAAAACAATATTATATTGTTAAGGTCTCTTCTCCGTTGCTTGATGATGTCTAAAGCTTGAGAGGCACTTCGATATTTATATTCCATATCTGAGTATTTGCGGACTACATCTATTTATCATACAGCTATGTACTTCTTTAATTGTAATTCACAACGTCAAGTTTTCTTCCAAGGTGCGAACACCTGTGGACCCTGAAAACCATCCCACCCTCTTCGGTAATTATGATATTTCTTCTTAGGAAACGTACTGTCTCCAATAGTAATATCCAGATTAGCAGAGTCTTCGAACTTATGGCCTAGTTCTTAAGTCGAACTGAGTTGGCTCCAATTGTCTTCGCCATTGATAAAATGATCAGTTTTATCCATGGCTATATCTGCAAAGGTGGTCGTCATTACTACCATCGTAGGTCGTCTGACTCCGATCCTTTGTAACTCTATATCCAACTGATAGGTTTTCTCTGGATGACTTCCTATTAACTCGCAGGAAGCTATTCCACCAGATTGGTAATTAATCCCTCCGTTGGCAACCCTTGGTTGCTCTCTGGGTAATAGGTTTCAGTAACCATCGTAGTATTGAGGATCACCCCATAATTACGACGTATTCCGAAACCCAGTTGCAACACTCCGTGAAGTTTGTTGGCTTCTTTGGTAGTATCCTTTAGAGTTCTAGACTCTTCTGGTGGATGTAAATGTATTGGTCTCTAGTAGAGATCCTTTACCATTTGATACCATCTCTTTGTGCGAAATCGTCCCATTACCTACGGCCCCTACAAAAGGTATCATTCTTTGGAGCCAAGTAACTCTCTGAGTAGTTGACGGAATCACTCTGTTCCACTTCCCAGACCTAGCCGAAGGTCCTCTCTCATATAACCTGCGAACAGGAACCGGTCGGATGGACGGTGGCGATGTATATGGTGTTATTCTAACACCTTCAATTTTGTGGTAATATAGTCACAGGACGCAACTGAGCTTAATATATATGATGACGTGTGGGCCCTGTAAGTGAGCCGGAGGGGGTGTTGGAGACCAGAGATTCCGATTACAAGTGGGGTTACCCTACTTAGGGTGGTTCCTAGGTATCGGGTTCTGGTATTCCTAACACATCCAATGTCTATTAGAGAATCAAATTCCACTCCTCCTTTGCTGCCTAAAATAATTCAGCTGTACTATGGGGCCTTCTTTCCAATCTGGAGAATTGCTATCTGAGGTTTCTTTTGAGTAGTGTCTATGTGTTCTCAATAGGATTGAGATCTGGAGAGTTGGGTGGCTAGGAGAGCTTTTTGTAACCACAGTCTGCCTGCAATTTTCAATTTTCCTTACCACTATGTCAGGAAGCATTATCTGCAGCTAGGTAGATGTTGTCAGAAGGTCTATCCAGACCTTCTATAAAAGGGATAAGGTATGGCTAGTTGATCTCAGTTGCATATTGGTAGGAATTAAGGCCAAGTCTATTTCTTTTACTAGTTCTTTCCTCCTCCCTCCTCTTTCTTATAAGAATTAACTCAGTCTTCCCATCCTTCATTATTGCAGCATAGATACCAATGCTAGTCCTTCCTGACTTAAAGCTAGGCTTCAAATTTTTTTCTTCCAGCTCTCAACCAGCTCTTATCCTGACCTTTCTCCCAACAGGATTTGGATCATCGATAATAGTAGCTTCATCAACAAAAATCATCCAATTCCATACCCCTCTCCAGTTCCTCCTTCTTCTAGCAAACTCCTTTCTCTTCTCCTTCTGTCCTCTTCTCTAAAAAGACTTTTTCCTTGGTATCAGAAGCTTAAAACCAACTTCTGAAATGATTTTGTCAATAGTAATCTTGCCGAGACCAATATTTGCCTTTTAGATAATTTCGCATAGCGCTAGATGAGGCTTGGCATTGATAATAGCCTCTACTTTTCTTCTTCTGGCATCAGTAATCTTTGTGGGTTGGCCTTGCTTGGAAGCATAAAGGGTATCTCGACCTCTTATTTTGACTCTAGTGATTATCTTTTAAATAGTAGCCTTGCAGACCCCAATAGCCTTTGCTATTTTATTATACCTAATATTTGTATACTTATACAAGGCATAAATTTCCTTATTCCAATCTTCTTTTACTCGGGTAGAGTGAGGAGAAGCCATAGTTGCCAGTGGGATAAGTGGGTGATGGTATTGTGTAGTTGCTGGGCAGGAGTATAATTATTAAATAGACACGACTGTACCTCTCCCCCCCAAGTCAGTCCACTCCATGCCCCATACACCAGATGCTACAGGGCCCCACTAGTCTTGGCAAAACTAATAGAGCCCTATCCCTCAATACTACATAGCCAAAGAGGGCCCTCCAGCAATAGCTGGAAGCCAGCAGCACCAAGATCCAAAGATACTGGTACCAGCCCCACCTTCCAACCCAGCATAGCTAAAGTCCAATCAAGTTAGAAAAGCGTCAGGCAGGACCATCCGAAGACAGCTCCACAAGTTAGGCAAGAGTTGCAGACCAAACAACAGGCAAGAAGCATCCCCAACTGTCGTAACAGGAAGGGGAGGGGCAAACGAACAGAAGCAGACAAACTGAACGTAAGCCCAACTTGCAATAAATGAGCCGGCTAACTACAATCTACAACTGAACCATCCTACCACACAGACCATGTAAGTGTCTGGTATTTCATTGTTGTACATCATACCAGGCAACTATAAAGGTCAGATTAGGTAGTAAAGGTTTTCAGGTTTAGCCATCTTCATCGAGGTAAGGAGGAAACAACTGACTAAACTAGGGTAAATACCACAAGAACCAAAGCTCCAAAAGAACTGTGATAAACAATATTGCAGGATTGCCACCATAGAAACAGATTGTAAGGAGGAGGATATGAGCATGTACTATCCTGGCTACTTGAGGAACGATGCAGTTGGTACGATGAGTTGAAGACATGGGACAGTCATCAAGTTAACCCATACGTGTTTTACATCGTGAGAACTAAGAACTCTGTTAAAATTCAACAGACAGGAGCTGGCCCAAAGAATGACATGGGTTATCCCCCAAAACAAAATATTCAAATTCTGCCAAATAAACGCAAAATCTACGAGTAGATGATTAACAAGAAGCCCCAAACATTTTACTGAAATGGGCCCACAAGTGACCAGGATGAATTGCATGAAGTACCAGTATCGTGGCAGAGATAATTACAGCAAACAACAAAGAGGAACACAAATTGGCAGACATGTCCTCAACCACATGACAATTTTCATTACCAGGATACTAGGTGAACCCAGATAACTGCCCTGCATCAAAGATCATTGTTGTAATAGATGATCACCACTGAAGTAGAGTGAAGGTAAGGATGAGAAAAGTACTTAGAAGTTAATCTAATTTTATTTGAACTTGTACTATCAACAGTGGCATAGAACTAGTTCCCACTAGCCTGTGGATAATGCTAACTGGTATATCACTAACTACAAGCTAACTTAGTCTATAGCCCTGCACCTGCCATCTTGGAGTCATGCCTACATGAGAACTAATTACAAGACCATCAAACAACCCAGTACCCTCTCTGGTCCAAGTCCATAGTTTCTCAGGTATGAAGTAAACTAGCACTAAATGTTGCCAAAGCTGAACAAAAGAGCAACCTGACCAGATACCTGGTCCAAAAAACTTATAACAATACTGTCTAGTCTAAATACCATCCTGCAACCCATATCTACCACAAAACAAAACCCATAATATTATCAACCCCTATGGCGGCACAATAGCAGGGAGGAGGTAACCAATATATCTACCTCTCCGGCCCACATACTGGGCTGTCAACACTGTGAACCCACTTTGCCAATTGTGTCCATGGAGCATACCAGTGAGGAGGACCTGTATCTGCTGCCTGAAACACAAACAAATACCAAAAATAAAAGAAAATCGTAGGGGTGATAATAGACCAAAATAGTCAGTAGGGCTTATCTCTTATACATGGTACCCTGCCCCCTCCTGCCATACCTGTAACTGAACTAAAGAAACCAAACAAACATCCCAAAGCCCAGGATATAAGACTGAAACAAGTTCAACCAGGTGGTCACAACCGACTATCTGCACGGGTAGCTATTAGCCTGCTGGTCCATCCAGAGGCTTTATAGTACACAGCAGCTTAACTCTAACACCCCAGTCCAGGACAAAAACCCTTAATTTGACCCTGCACAAACTGATGCGAGCCTTACCTGTACTTGTAGGTGCTGCTACTCTCCCAGCTAGTCCTTTCCGAGCTCCAAATATGAGACATCACTGGACCCATCCAGCCTCCTCAGCTCCTCTGATAGATCAAATGTCCGACAGCCACAGGACAGCCTATACCTGATACTATCAGGCAGTGACTGTTCTTGTCCACATCAACAAAGCCCCAAACCTAGATAATATGTAGCCAAGGGGGGCCCACAAGCCATAGCCAGGAGCTACCAAGGAGGCAGAACCAATACCAGAAGGTACTAGTACCAACCACACTATCCAACCCAGTCGAGGTGAAGCACAACTAAGCCAGAAAAGGTTAGGCAAAATTATCCTAGGACAATCTCAGAGGTTAGGCCAGTGGTACAGACCAAATAACAGGCATGAGGCATTCTCAACTGACACGACAAGAAATAGGAAGCAACAGTACCAGAAGCAGATAAACAGGGGGTATGACCCACTTGCAATGGCTGAAGTCGCCAACTACAATCCACAACTGAACCAGCCCAACAAACAGACAATTCGAGTGTCAGTCAGCCAATTATCCCACAATACCTCAGGCTATTATAAAGAACCACAGAAGGGCGTAAAGATTTTCAGGATCAAAGCAAACCCGACGGAGGTAAAGAGGAGAGCTGACTGAACTACTATAAATACTACAAGGACTGAGACTCCAAGGGAATGGTAAGAAACAACATTGTAAGCTTCCGACCTTAGAAACAAAGGTAATAAGGAGAGGCTGGGCAGGTACGGCCTTGGCCACCTGAGGAATGATGTGGTCAGTACAATGAGTTGAGGACATGGGACTATCATCAAGCGACCCCGTCAGTATTTTGTATCGTGAGAACTAAGCCTCCTTTAAATTCCAACAAACATGAGCTGGTCCAAAGAATGACACTGTAAATCCATCCAAGTACGATGTTTACTCACCCTAGTCGAATGTGGAACCTGCTAGTAGACGATAGATAGGAAGCCGTAGATATTTTACTAAAAGGAGCATGTAAGTGATGGTGATGAAGAGCTCAAAGTGCCAGTATTGTGAGATAATCAGCAGACAACAAGATGGTGCAAACTAGCAGACAAGCCCTCAACCACAAGATAACCCTCAATGTCAGGATACTGGGCAAATCCAGATGACTGCCCAGTATCAAGAATTATTGTTGGCACTGAAGCTCACCACCAAGGTGGAGTGAAGGCAAGGATGCGGAAATTACTTAGATTTCAATCTAATTTTATTTAAACTATTACTGCCAACATTGGCATAACATGAGTCCCAGGGCTAGGCCTCTAAGTTTCCACCACCCAGATATCACTAACTTCGAACTAATTAAACTTCTGACCCTGTACCTCAAACATTTTCATGCCATGCTCCAATATGAACACTAAATACTAAGCCATCAACCGTAAAGAAAATACCTCTCAGCCCAGCCTTCCTGCCAACTAAGTAACTTAGAAAAATTTCTAAAATCCACTACTGCTACCTGAATATGACCTCATTATAGCCTCTTCCACAGCAGAAACCCACCTGAGTGGCCCCACTTTATAATCCAGGGACACTCCCACCGACCGCCTCAGCAACACATCACCAAATCCTAAAACAAAAGAAATATACAAAGCTCAAGAAGGTAGACCTGAAGGATTACCATCTGACAGGGTAAGAGCTCCATAGCTGAGAGGGTAGGAACTGTGATAGAGTACCTGAGGTGTACAACATTATTAGCACAACCCAAATACCACGACAGAAGCTGACCAGATAACCTGTATGCATGAGCCGTTGACACCTGACGAAATATGTCCAGGTGTTTAAGTCTTCCTCGAACTCCTCGTCTTCCTCTGCAGGCGGTAAATGCACTGCTGATGCTATAGCACTCAGTTTACTATCGCAAATAGGTGAGAGCTACACCCCTTTTGTGTCTGGAATAAGTAGCACTGGTGTGTATTGACTATTCTTAACCTGTTACTTCTTGCTCTTCATTTTCTTCCCAGCTCCAGGCACTGGTTTAGTAATAGGGGTGGACGGGCCACCCTCATCACCACCTACTGGTACAGGGGGGATGCTACCAGAGGCATTACTCTGACTAGCCATGGGCTTAGCCACAGAGGGTAATGGTACCTACCCCTCCGAAGGAGATGATATTACAAAGGCTAGCACCACTACCAGGGGTGCCAACATACCTACACAATAACCATGCACTTCAACTAGACCCAAGGTATCAGAAACCGGTTCACCTACACTGCCACTGGCAATGATAGCTGTAGGTGGGGGTGAAATAACCGCTAGGGCAATATTCCCTGGGGGAGCTCTTCCGCTGGTTCCAGAGAATTCTCAGGGTCCAGCCCATCCTACCTAGCTGAAACCACTATAGTAACTGAAGAGACCGAGGGGACTGGTGAAGAATGGATAATCGTCAAAATTCTGTCCTTGCTACACCACATTCATGACACTATGATTCTCTGTTTTAATCACCTCTAAATATTTTCTATTGTGCTGAGATTGAGGAATAATACTGGCCTTGATTGAACAGAAACTCCAAGATGTTTATTTCTTGACAAGAAGAATTTATCTCTTGCGTTGTTAGTATTTGTTCACAATTGTGACTTAAGAGATGCAAGTATATATATATTTTGAGTTAACTTTGTGATATTAAGAGAATCCCTTGTGCATGTTTTGTAAGGAGTGGTATATTTTGAAGGTAAACTGGTAAAGATTCTGTTCCTTATTTCTTCTAAGTGTGGTTTGTAGGCACATTAGTAAAAAGAAATCTCAGATTGAATAAAAAGTACTCACATGTAAATTTAAGGCATCCATGTTTAGAAGAGACCACTTAGCCTTTTTCGTTTTGTGGATTCCAATCTTCTGATTATTAAATGTTTTGTTCTCTCACATCCTATTTGTTCTAATATCTTATTTTAATTCTCTCTGCCCCAGCCTGTACACTACAGGCTTATTTTTTTCACATGCATTTTTCTCTTCTCAGCTATGTGTAGGTTTCATCTGGTGTACTTATATGTAAATATATTAAATCATACTTATCAAAAAGGTAGGTCCTTTCCCTGATGCTCTATCCTATGCAAACTCAATTTATCTGTTGACATTTATTATTGGTCTTTTTTCCTTGTAGTACTTATGATGATTACCTGAGATTTGGCAATTGTCTAGTGCCTCTATGTGGACTCCAGCCATCTTACAACTATTCTCAATTCTGTCCACTTTCCTGAATAGTTAAGGAAAGAATCGCTTTTTATGAGGTACATGCCCATTGTCATAATATTTGTGCTGAGAAATTTGCTTGATTTCACTATTTAAGAGAATGAAGTGGTGATCAAGTGTTTTGAGATATGACTTCACAATTGTTTGTATACTGCTACCTACTCTATGAAAAAAAAAAAAAAAAGAGTAGAGCAGACTCTGGTGCATCCTGAATTTGTTTATTTGCAGCCTATTAGTAGATTGTCCAGTAGTTATCTGACAGTATCATCTATTACCTTCCATAAATCTTATGCCTTTTGATTCTGTACTGCTTTGTTCTACTATGCCGGTTTTTTTCCATTTACTAGTAGAACTAGTGTTATTCCTATTGCCACATCTCTTAGCTAACTGGGTTCAATTTTCACAATAATTAATTAATATGAGATTTATCATGATTGTATTTATTGATATTTTATTTGTATATTGAACTTGTCTATAGAATAATTCAATATATTTCATTAAACATAAGCATATTAATCCTGTCATTAACTATTCATTTTGGCTTACCAAGAAAAACCACATAAGCCTGACCAGTCCCTGTCACTAAATTGATTATCTATATATTTCTGAGAGCAAACCACTTGTGGACTTCGATATGTCAGATTGCGATATGAAAATTCCATCAATTTATGGATTAAGCAATTGAACCAATGCTAGCCGACGGGGCCTCCAGCTTAATACTGAGAAGTTCTTGTCTTCAGGTGTCCCAACAACTACACTACTGACATTTTATAAAAATTGCTAGAAGTGTTAACTCTTTCAATATGTATTTATATCCAACTATTTATGGGGGAAGTATTCTAGGAATCCTATACTCTAGTACAGTGGGCCAGATGAATTCGAAACTCATTAGGCTCTTGAAAGCCTGGGACAACAACCTCAACCTTAGTAAAGTACCCTACTATAAGCAATCACAATTTTTATGAAGTCAGTATGGGACTGCACTTGACACATTATAGTCTGCTGGATATAATACAGCATCACCCTCACTATGTCAGAATACTGGATTTTGAGGAATATACAAAGCACAACTAGTATTTTTGTATCTTTTGAGCAGCCTCAGAGAACCTGTTGAGGTATGCTGTAGCCTGAAGAAGTGTGCAGCTCCGATGTAATATTTCCTATCCTGACTGTATTATCAGCCTTCAAAAGTACATCCAGTGTCTGCAGCCTCATCCCCAGGGCATGCTGGCAGCCATATTGTGACAAAAGTCTATCAGCGTACAGTTTCACTTTATTTGACCTCCAGTAGCCTTATTTGACATGTTCCTTATATGCTAGCTCACAAATGTTAGAAGAATACATTGAAATGGACCCAAAATGTGGGAAGTAGTACTCGAAGTGAGTCCAGTAGTACATCCTGATAAAGTTGAAGTGGTTCTCCTGCTGCATTTTATTTGCTCACTAATTAATCCTTTGGATCCTTTCTTCAGTTGCACACTGATGCCTTTTAGCAGAGAAGATACTTGGGATTTACCTAGCATGCTAATCTTCCATCTGATTTCTTACTTCTTGATCCTGATGGTTTGTCTAAGTGTGGGCAGCATTTAAGGTCTGGAAAGCCAGAAATAAATCTTTCTTCAGGTGAAATATCTGAAGATAGGTTTCAATGTGAGAGTGTGTCTCCTGTGTATGTTTTAGGCGGAGGCAACTTGATAGACTTCAAAGTTGTCTAGGCTAATCAAGATTCGTTTCTGTAGATGGAGATTGTCTAGGAAGGCTCAGACTTTACTCGTTTCATTTATGACTACTAGGAGCGAAGTAAAATAGGTAAAGTAGGGTAGAATTGTAAAAACAATATTATATTGTTAAGGTCTCTTCTCCGTTGCTTGATGATGTCTAAAGCTTGGGAGGCACTTCGATATTTATATTCCACGTCTGAGTGTTTGCGGACTACATCTATTTATCATACAACTATCGTACTTCTTCAATTGTACTTCGCGACGTTGAGTTTTCTTCCAAGGTGCGAACACCTGTCGACCCTCAAAACCATTACACCCTCTTCAGTAATTACGATATTTCTTCTTAGAAAGAGTGCTGTCCCCAATACTAATATTCCGATTAGCAGAGTCTTTAGACTTATGGGCTAGTCCTTAAGTCAAACTGAGTTGGCTCCAATTGTTTTCGGCATTGATAAAATGATCAGTTTTATCCATGGCTATATCTGCAAAAATGGTCGTCATTACTACCATCGTAAGTAATCTGACTCCGATTCTTTGTAACTCCATACCCAACCGATAGATTTTCTCTGGATGACTTCCTATTAACTCGCAGGAAGCTATTCTACAAGATTGGTAATTAATCCCTCGGTCAGCAAACCTTGGTTGCTCCCTGGGTAATAGGTTTCAGTAACCATTATAGTATTGAGAATCACCTCATGATTATGACGTGTTCCGAAACCCAGTTGCAACACTCCGTGAAGTTCGTTGGCTTCTTTGGTAGTGTCCTTTGGAGTTCTAGACTCTTCTGGTAGATGTAAATGTATTGGTCTCTAGTAGAGATCCTTTACCATTTGAGACCATCTCTTTGTGCGAAATCGTCCCGTTACCTACAGTCTGTGCCAAAGGTACCATGTTTTTGGAGCCCAGTAACTCTCTGAGTAGTTGAC
>NW_003298903.1:80661-82329 GCF_000151645.1 Tuber melanosporum
CTATGTAAGGTTGCATGCTCTACAGGATTTGCAATCTAGGCCAATATAATTAGAAACCAAGGGTGCATTTTACTATCGAAACAGTTCATTGTTGTGCCTTCTTAGAAATGCTGCTGCATGTGTGCAAATACGAAAACAAAAATAGTCTTTGAAATGTTCGCATTTGTCTACTGCTAGGCTTTATCAGCATGGACTGATTTTCTGTAAACTTTAAGGGCACAGAGAATAATGTAAGATGTATGATCAATATCTGAACTGAGCTATTTCTGATTCATTAATGGATATTGCCAATTGTGATATATACAAGCCAGACTTTTTTATCACCTGAGAAATTTGTAACATGGGTCTGGTCTAACAATCTGATAATTGATACTACTGTTAATCTAGCAGGAAATATTTCCTGAAAGTCAACAGAATAGACTGTTAATACTAAATACAAACTATTGTCATCTTTGCAGACTAATATAGTAGCTGAGTTTTCCACCACTAGCTTACTGTTTAGATCTCAGAATACAATTAATCTCTACCTGAATTATATGCCTGAATAGATGTGTACACCATATCAGGTCTATATACAACCTGGCCGATCAGATAGTGGACACAGTCAATAACATTGATGGAATAGAAAGTAATTACACCGCTTCCATCTTCTATGTCTGCTTCTGTCAAAGCCAAATATTCACCAAATGGTTCTAGTACTTCAAGACATTTTTGCATGGAAAATATGAATTAAAATAATTTAGCATTATTTCTATTAAAGTCATTTAGAAAGTAATCATTGATCTAGGACTTAGACATCTTACTCTGGACAAACTAGCTAGCTAAATTGTAATGGCTTTCTGATGAAAATAAGATCAATATGTCATTCGTTATGGCCTAATTGAGCTATCTATATCTTACAACATTGCTAGTTGCCCTGCCAGCGCTGAGAATAGTTTCCTGACTTGATGAGATTACTTGAACCACATATTAGTACGTGCTGATTCACTCACAGAATCATAATCTATGATCTCTGATATAGAGTTGGACTTGATTAGGTATATGGAAGTATACAGATCCTGTGTTAGGGTAAATGTACACAGGCCATTATTTATCAGAGTTGCCAATACTTCCCTCTCTGGTTACCTTTTGAGACCTGTATATTTTTAGTGAGATTTTGCAGAGTTGCATCTTATTACAACAATGTTATTTCAAAGAAGCCCACTTCATAAGACTAGATACATTACCACTATTTGTTATACCAAAGACAGTCCACAGGATCTATGAGAAGGGAGCTCTGTGTACCTTTGAAAAGCATGACAGAGGAAATCTGTTGGAGGTACATTGAGTTACCTGGCTTCAAAATTAGGCATCTGAATTATATGCCAAAAGTAATCATGGAACATTTTTGTCTCAATAATCTGCAACCAATCCTACATTACCCCACAGGCCATAGGAGATAGAAGTGACACCACTACCTATCTGATGATTGCTGTATGTTGATTGGTTCAGGAAACAGGATCTCTCTGGATGTCATTGTCTTGGAGGTGAGGCAGACAAAGAGAGAGCAGCATAGACACAGAGGACCTGATAGGTGGTAGATAAAAAGTGTTGATATGCAGTCTACCAAGCCAATATTATGTATCGGTATCCAACACATAACATAGCTACTTTGTATTTTTCAGAAGA
>NW_003298903.1:84571-86505 GCF_000151645.1 Tuber melanosporum
GATGCCGATGTGAACGGTGAGATCACGAATCTTACAGAACGGGGCTTTTACAAATGGTCACAATATTTACACTAGATTGTCAGAGTATTCTTACTACTTCAAGAAGGGAGATAAGCATTGTGGGATATGAAAGAGGTAAAATATAAAGGCAATGTCTAGTCATACCTCCACATAATAGATAATCGTAATCCTAAAGTGAAAATGACAGGTAAATCATACAGAGAAATGGTTGAAAAGAATTTACCTAATGGAATGCTCACTTGCATCTCTTCCAAAAGTTCAATATGGATGATAAAGGGGAAAACATTATTGTAGAAGCTAGCTGCGCAGAGCCAGAACATCTGTATTGGAAAAGATTAACTAGGAAAAATCATGCAAAATATTGTTACTCTAAGGACTATAAGGAAAGATCTCTGAGGAACAACATACTTGATAAGCCATACAAAGACAAGTCATATCTTAAGTAAGATGGTGGTCACTCATGAAAAAGAAATTAAGTATGATACAAGGTGAATCAACTGTTAATAAAAATGGGAGGAACTATGAAGACCACATACTCAAATTGGTCTGAAGTATATCAAGAAATCTCGGAAAATGTGATCAATGTGAGAAAAGATGAAAACAATTGCACTCAATGTTAAAAAAAGAATCATCCCTATAAGACATGCTGGAGTGATATTCAAGTTTCAACAACATAGGTTAGTGGGAGACTCTTACGAATGGGCTCCATAAAACAAGATCAATTAAACTATTAAAAGTTAGCTGAGAAATTTACACAAGCTAGACAAGTTAGAAAACAAGCCGGCTGTAGGAATTAGAGAATGATGAGGAAATAACCTAAGTCATCTCTGTGGTACCGAAAATGACAATGTTCAGTCAGTTTAGAAGAAACATATTCTCTAGAAATTGAAAGTAATGGCAAAGTGGTATCAAAGCAAGGCAATCAATCCTACAATCATGAGCAGAGTGGGATGCTATGCATTACTCCAACTAGATCAAGGAGATTAATAAAGAGTAATGTATCCATTAGGGATGCCTCTGTGCTCTCTAAGAACTTATTGCATATTTTATTCTAATGACTTGGGGCAAGATTATTTGTGTAGTCAGGTATGTATCCCAGAATCTACAAAGGCTCCAATAAGCACTAAAACCTAGACATGAAACAGACAGTGCCAAGGGTACTGAACTGGAAGTGATAGTAGGGCTAAGATAAATGATCTAGAGAGATAAGTGAAGTACATTTTTGACCTGTAGGGGGAATCTGTACCTGATAAAATGAGGATACTGTCTACAATTATGCAAGAGTGGATAATAAGCTTAGAAAAATTATCAAAGAGACAGCAGACCAGCTTTGCTTACCCAGCTTTTGTTCTATAATATCTGGACGATAGCATAAACTGTCAAGATTGGTTCCACAAGAAGCAATAGTGGAAGGTATAGGTATCTCTCAGCAGGTTATAAAGACCTCTAGTAGGGGGTAGTCTGATATACCAAGAAAAGTCAGTTTGTCTGATGAGATTTCTGTTGAAACTGTGCTAGCATAGTTGTAAATTCCTTGTTATAAAAATTCTGAAATGAAAATTTGAAGACAATAGTGGACAACTATGATGATATAAACATTATATATCATTCTATGGGGGATACACATAGCCTGAGGGAGGTGCCTACCTCTTCCTAAATTATAGGCAACAAAAGATTAGACTCAGGTTCAAATATATTAAATATCAATCCATAAATTAGTATAAGAATACTGTTAGTCCTTTGTAGAATGAACCGATATGGTCAGAATTTATGGGTTTGATGGTACAGTAGCAGCCTCTAGAGGGAAGTTTTATTCTCATGATGGTTAGAAATTGGGAGAAATAGACATCTGTTTGAAGTAATCTTTGAAATTACAGAACTAAGATCCTACAAGATGATTCTACCATTTGGCT
>NW_003298903.1:86853-89153 GCF_000151645.1 Tuber melanosporum
ATGTTGCATCCTGACTTATGTCATTTAGTGTCCCTTGTCTGAACTCCATCTAGACATATACTTCATCCATTCTCAGTACCCTGATGGCATCTGGAGAATTCCTGCTATGCTAAGCTATGTCTAGTACACCACACTAGCTTTCTCGCTTCGATGAGCATTTATATTTTACATCTGGGCAACCGCTAAATAGTTTTTGATTTTACGTGGTATCTGATCCTAGTACTATTTATCCCGATATCAAGTGTACATCCTCAAAGTCCAGGTGGCTTTATTCTTTATACTTCCTACCATATTGAACTCTTTTCGGCCATCTATACTCAATTGTTTTCTCTCTTATACTCTCTATACTCTAAGTTTTAATACAATTTTAATATTATTGTTTCTCTCCAGATACTACTATATAAGATTATGACAGAGTCCTGATACCATCTGACCCTAGTAAATAATTCACAAGGTTGTCCCAATTTTGTACCTGGCATTGTTGGTTCGTAAAAATTTCTCCCAATTATGTTTACTACTTTGTTATCACTTCAAGACCTTTGTGGTTCTTAGTAACTTTTACTAGTACCCTCATATTGTGACTATCAACTTCCTACGGACCTCCTATTATAGTATATCTTATTACTGGCAATAAAATTCAATCAATATTTGCTACTTTATATAACTATTACACCCTCATTAGCCTCACTAATACTTACAGCCATATCCTCTCTCCTTCCTCCAAATGTTCAAAGCTAAGTAAGAGGTGTTACCATCATGTAGAGTGTATAAAATTGACCTCCCTCTAACCTTTAGCAACTTGATGTAAGCCATTCAGACTCCCAGAATGAGAATCCAAAAGGCTGAATATGCCTGCAGCTGAGGTCTGGGTGAAATCTAAAGATAAATCCATTTCCTGGGAATTGTTTTGGCATTTCTGACATCCAATCAGGCTCCTTAGATATAGGGAGCCACAGGTCAGACTGAGTAGAACAGGACATTATAGAATTTTGCCTGATATTGGACCCTGTAGCTCTACAGATATAGCTATCTACTTGTCTGTGAAGTCCTAGCAGCAAACTTCTTGTCATGCATGCTATCCACCTTGACTCTGATGGTCTGCTGGATTTTCGACAGAATCATCTGCTGTACAGTCGTATCTGTAAAGCCTTCATACCCCAGCATGGCAACGGTATTGTCCTCCATTGCCAAAACAACTGCCTCTACTATGACCCCCCCACATATTTGAAGAGCTGGAGAAGACCAAAATAATGAAATTTATGCTTTGTATAAATATACTGATATGGGGTATAATAAAACTTCTAAGGTTATGGGTATCTCTAAGGCAACTGTTCAATCAGTAGTCAAAAGAGCTGAATCAAGAGATGAAAATACCCATGATGCCCCCAGATCTGGAAGACCAACAATAATTACCCCTCAAAAAAGAAAGATAGTTGAGTCCCTTATCAATGCCGAGCCTGATTTAGCATTATGCGACATTACCAAAAAAGCCAATATTGGTCTGGGAAAGATATCTGTGGATAAGATCATATCGGAAGCTGGTTTTAAGCTTCTGATACCTAGAAAAAACCCTTCTTGGAGGAAAAGACAGAAGAAGAGAAAGGAGTTTGCTAGGAGAAGAAGGAATTGGAGGGATACATGGAATTGGGTTGTTTTTGTGGATGAAGCCTTCATTATTTATGATCTAAATCCTACTGGCAGGAAGGTCAGAGTTAAACCTGGTGAAGAGCTGGAAGAAAAAAAATTTGAAGCCTAACTTTAAGTCTGGGAGGACTAGTATTGGAGTCTATGCTGCAATCATGAAGGGTGGCAGGACTGAGTTAATTCTTGTAAGAAAGAGGGGGGAGGAAGAAAGGACCAGCAAAAGAGACAAACTTGGCCTCAATTCCCACCAATATGCAACTGAAATCTACCAGCCATACCTCATCCCTTTTATAGAAGGTCTGGATAGACCTTCTGATAACATCTACCTAGCAGCAGACAATGCCTCCTGGCATGGTGGTGAGGAAAACAGAAAATTGCAGTCAGACTGTGGTTATCAAAAATTGCCTTAGCTACCCAACTCACCAGATCTCAATCCTATTGAGAACACTTGGGCTCTGCTCAAAAGAGCCCTCAGAAATCGATTCTCCAGGTTGGATAAGAGGCCTCACAGTGCTGCTGAATTATTTCAGGTAGCAAAGGAGGAATGGGATTTAATTTCCAAAGAGAAGTTAGATGCATGGATAGATAGGATGCCTGAGAGAATACAGGCTGTACTAGATGCAGATGGTGGTCATACAAAGTGGTAATAATATTTT
>NW_003298903.1:89804-92226 GCF_000151645.1 Tuber melanosporum
GCAATGCTGACCTCCTATAATAACAATCACTTCCAAGTCATAGTAGCAAGTTCTACTACTGTTTAATAATATTCATACAAGTATTACATGCTGAACTAGTTTTATTTTTAACTATATAAGCTTAGAAAATACTTGCTTTTAGTAATATACCTCTATTGCCCTGTAGGCTACAAAGTCTCAGTTAAAGGCTACAAAGTTGGCATTTCTTGTAATAGAATCACCTGATACACAAGAATCTGAATCAGATTCACTTTCAGAATTCTCACCACTATTTCTAGTATCTGCATTTTCTATACTAGCCTGTTCCAATTGTTGCCTTGAAGTAAAAATTTCAAACTCATTAGCTCTACCACCCAGAGTAAGTAATTGAGGATTAATTACATCTGTCGCACTTTTAATGACTGGCTCCAGCAGTAATGGAGGTTTTGGTCTATAGCTGGCTGTCAAAGTCAGAGATGATTACTGTTGTTTAAGGATAATTGGTCTTACTGGTACCGATATTTCTACTTGAGGCGATTGTTATGGGAGGTCAGCGTTGCTGTGTGGGTTTGGGGACTTTCTACTAGAAAAAAAATAAAAAGATTGTGGAATATCACACTTGCCTGAGTATCACAATTGGTCTTCTCAACTATGAGTGACAGTGAAATCGGAGGGGAACAGGCTATTAAATAGCCGGTCCAGTGACCTCTAATGGAGTGAATCATGGGACACAGCTCTCCAGTCGACTGGATCCAACCATACCCCCATATTCATCACACTTTCCTAACCTATCCTCTCACTCCTACAACTCGTGCCCCACTAGAAGGCAACTAACTGGCCCCGAGTTTGTGAGAACCTCTGCTTTCTCACAGTTTCTGTCCCATCACTTATACTAATCCAGCAAGCTCTAGACAGCTGGCTTGACACCAATCTTAGCAGAGTACGAATGGTCCTTGCAAGCTACACATACAGGAAAAGACCCTGTACCCATTCAAAACCTTGGTGGTCTGACTCCTTATATACCCTAAGAGGAATATACTACTCCTGTGCCAGATAGGAGCATGACTTCCCTTCAAATGATACCAGAGGTGGCACGTGACTAGCTGGGACCTCCTACTTGAGGGTAATCAAGGGGGTTAAGAAGGAACACTGGGCAAGGATCCTAGAAGGTACTACCCCCCAGAATGTATGGAAGGTGAAAAGGTTTACTTTCAGCAAACTACCAGAACATTTCCAGTTCCTGCCCCATGTGACCTCTCTAAATAAACTGAATGATGCCTTACTCTCCGACTGTTTCATCCCCAAACCTCCTGCTTTCTGCCTGCCTATCCCAAAGGCCTTTGACAACTGCTCCCCCCTGTTGTTGGAGGAGGTTTCTGTCACTCTCAGTAAGTCATTCCCCTTCTCGACCCCAAGCCCTGACCTCATCTCCTATGTCATGCAGAAAAGAATCAATTCTGCTTGCCCCTCTCTCTTGGTAAATCTCCTCCCCCTCCGGGTGTCATTCCGCTTCGCTCTTACATCGCTTAAAATGGCGAATAGTAGGGTTTTGGATAAGCCCAGAAAGGTCTCATATGATACTCCAGCCTCCTTCCGTATTACTGTCCTCCTGGAAACTATCTCCAAGATTTTAGAAAGAGTAATGGTAAATTGTCTCTCCCCTCTGGTAAAGTCTCTTGGGCTGCTCAATTCATACCAGTACGGCTCCCTTCCTGGTCAAAATATATTCGATGCATACACCATCCTGGTCCCTGAGGTACAAATACTCCTGCACCTACAGCCTATGGCCTCTACCTTATTCCTTGATATTAAGGGGTGTTTCGACAATATCATCCCCAATGACCTTTTCCATATGTTGCACTCTAAAAGTATTTCCCCATATCTCTGCTCATGTACCAGGTCCTTCATGACAGGCAAGCAATGTCGTCTCACCTTTCGGGATTCTCCCTGCATCTTCAAACTGGTCCAGGTTGACACCCTGTAAGGATCTCTCATCTTGCTGCTTCTTTTTGTCATATATGTCTCCTCCCTTCAGTTCCCAATTCCATCAGGCCTGATTCTCTATTATGTAGATCACTTTGCGGTTACAGTAGCCTCCAATTCCTACTGAAGGAACATCCAATGCCTTCAGCATCTGGTAAAGATGCTAAGTCAAAAAGGAAGAAGACTGGGTCTCATTCTCCATTCTCAAAATAAAGCTCTTGTACTGGCGTACCTCCAATCCAAAGGGCCCCTCCTCCACCCTCCAAATAGTTATAGACAGCTTACTCATTTGCCCCTCGGTGGTAATCAGGTAGTTAGCTACTTGTTTGAACCTGCCTCCTGCTCCTTCAGCTGGAGGACCAAACACCAATTTCTGAAAGCGTCTGGTCCTAACCCAAGTACATTCTCCATGCTGCAAAAGCTATCGAGTATGGGAAAGTGGCTAGCTCTCTTCCATTGC
>NW_003298903.1:92805-94498 GCF_000151645.1 Tuber melanosporum
CAAATAAGGTTTTGGGGAGCCCGGATAGAAGGAAAAGTACAACAGAATCCAATGAGATTTCTGAAAGAATATCAGATGGGTATTAGGAATGCAGAGAGGCAACTGGAGTCCTATGATATTGAATGGAAGAAGACAGATGATATTTGAGAGTGGTCAATATCAGTACCGAACTAGCCATAAAGGTAAAAGATCAAGATAAGGAACAAAGCCTGGAGGAAAGGGTACTATGAGAATACCACAATTTTTTGGAACCATTCATGGAAGAAGAAAAGACCAAATTACTACCTCATTGAAAAGGAAACAACTATGCAATTAAAGTCGAGGAAGACGAATAATCATGTCTACACTATAGCTGCCTATACCACATGGAAGAACATGAGTTGAAAGGACTACATGAATACCGACTGGAATATTTGCAGAAAGTTAGGATCAGAGATGTAAGGCTGGAATATAATAGATCCCATGCATTGGTTATCCAAAAGAAAGATGGCGAACACAGACTCTGTATCGACTACAGAGATCTGAACACTGTTGCAAAGAAAGATTGATGTGTGCTACTACTCCTTGGTGACGCTATTGGCTGGCTGAGAATGGCAAGATACTACACCAAACAGGATATCAGGAATGCATACCACATTATACGAATCAAATAAGGAGATGATTACCAGACAGTAATAATCACACTATATGTAAGGTTTGAATACCCAGTAATGCCTTTTGGTCTTACCAATGCACCTGCAACCTTCCAGCAATGAGTCAACCATAGACTTTACTCATATTTAGACATCTGTTGTATAATATACCTAGATGATATCTTAGTATACTTGGATACCCTTAAACAACATAAGAGATGTAATGGACATCAGGAAAGGAATCAAACTGACAGGAATCAGGTTGAAACTAGAGAAATAGAAATTCTACAAAATGGAAATGGAATATCTAGTGTTTATTATAAACTACAAAGAAGTACGAATAGACCCAATCAAGATGAATGTGATTTAAATATGGAAATATACCACTACAGTACACAATGTACAATGTTTCCTGGGATTCTGCAACATTTATTGAAAGTTTATTGAACGTTTTAGCAGGATAGCTAAATCACTATATAAAAAATCAACAAGAAATCAGAAATGAAATTGGGTACTAGAAGAATGGCAAGCATGTAACAAGTTATACACGAAGATAACTATGGGGGCAATACTGGTGTACTGTAACCCCGAGAAAGAAACAATGGTGCAAACCAATGCCTTGAACTACATGTGATCAGGAATCCTGTCTCAAAAACAGGAAGATGGAAAATGGAGACCAGTAGCATTCTGGTTAAAGACAAGGTCATACGCTGAATGCAATAAAGACATTCACAACAAAGAACTGCTAGCAATTGTCTAGGCACTTCAGGAATGGAGATACTACACAATGGGGAGCAAATGTCTAGTCGAGATTTTGACTGACAACAAGAATCTTGAACCATTTAAAACAAACAAGGAATTGAAAAGATGACAAATTCAATGGAGTAAACTATGCAGTTAATATGACATCCCAATTAGATATAGACCAGGTAAAGAAGGAGGGATGCTAGACACTCTTAAAGGAAGATTGGATAATTTCACTAAAGGAAATGATGAAAGAATTATCAAGTGAAACCGGATACTTCTTTCTTGGGAAAAATATTTCAGTTCACCTATCCATC
>NW_003298903.1:94648-101596 GCF_000151645.1 Tuber melanosporum
GCCGCGAGAAGTTAATGGACAATTGGTAATGGTCAATGAAATGGAAATTGTGAAACTTCATTATGAAGACAAAGACAGGATCAAACAAGCGACAGAAGAGGATAAAACAATCCAGTTGATACACAAGGCATTGGAAAAAGTAAGGAAAGTGATGAGAGGAGTGGCCTTAAGGTTATGCAAGTGGAAGAAAGGATACATATATTATCAAAAAAAAATTTGAGTAGCAAACTAAGAGGAGCTGAAGAGTTAACTAATTTTATGAAATGATGATACCACCTTGGCAGGACAGGGAGGAATGGCTAAAACAAGCAACCAGATAAGCCGGAAATATTACTGGCCCAAGATCAGGGAAACAGTTAAACAATTGCCAAAAACTGTAACACATGTCAACGGATGCAGGTATTGCGACACTCACCTTCTGGACTACTACAACCAAACAAAGTGCTGAAAGAACTAAGTACATCAATAGCAATGAATTTTATTACAGATCTAGTGACATTCAAAGGAGATAACTGCATATTAGTGGTTATTGATTGTATGATCAAAATGAGTCATTTTTTCCCATGCAAGAGAGAGAAGGACACGTGACAACTATTTAAACTATTTCTCAAAGAAGTCATAAGACTTCATAGAACAACACGAGAAATAATCACGGACAGAGGAACACTATTCACGTTAACCCTCGGGAAGGAGATAGTGAAAAAGACCAGAATCGAAAGAAAAATTAGCATGGTATTCCATCTCCAAATAGATGGAAAGAATGAACTAATGAATGTGATATAGGACTATACCTATCAGCATAGATTAACTATCAATGAGAGAACTGGTACAACTTGCTGCCACTTGCTAAATTCTCATACAATAATACAAAATAAGAAAGTAGTAGTATGATACTATTCTACATCAATGGAGGATGACATTCAGACTACCCGAATGTGGATCATTGGTGCACAATAGCTTACATTACCATAGAAGAGTTCATATGATGACAGAGAGGAACGAAGACAGTATTAACAAAGACAGAACTTTAGTAAATTGAATAATACGATAGCAGTCAAAATCCAGATCCGAACCTACAATAACGAGACATAGTGTGTTTATTATCTCACCTCATCTAAACTACAAGACCATCAGGGAAAATCTATTACAAAGAAAATGGTACCATTTGAAATGTTGGCAAAGGTGGGTACCAGTGCTTATAAGCTGGCCCTCCCGCCAGAGATAAAGATATATAGAGCATTCCTCATCTCACTCATTCAACCTTATCAAGACAACAAATTTCCCTCCCAATTCAAAGAACCTCCACTGCCTATTGAGATAGCAGGTGGAGATGAATATGAACTAGATGAGATGTTCAATTATTGTTTAAGCTATGGAGAACTCCAGTACTGAGCTAACCTGACTGGATACTTCCCCTAATATGATGAAACTTAGGATCTGGCTGAAAATATCAATGATGCCTTGTACTCCATTACTGTTTTCCAGAAATGCCAACCCGGGAAGCCAAACATGGCTGCTTATCAAGCTTGAGCCAGTAAGCAATGACTGGCAAAACATCATACCTACAGTACTACATGAAAGGTGGGGAGATAGCCAGAGGGCAATCACTACTGCAAGTATCGAATATTCTAGACCTATCCAAGCGGAGCTAAGGGCTCATGAGGACAAAGCGAGGAGAAATGTGGAGTATAACTCCCTCTCATGGATGGTATGCTATGAGGATGAGTTCCTAGTACACATTCAAGAAAAAGAAATAGCTAATTATTGGCCTCAGTCACCAAAACAAAAGTGGGCAAATACTAAACACGAATTATACAAAGAAAATGTGCCCTACCAATGTCACCAGGACATTGATTGGACAAGATATTTCCAAGACAGATGCTGTATTCATAAGTAGGTAAAGATCGATGCTGGGAAATACTGCCAGTAAGAGGGAACAATAAAGCTCCTTATCAAAAGCTATGAGACCTACAGGAAAGAGAAAGCGACAAGAAGGGTAAAACTAGTGGCATCCTCGCAGCTAGAACAGAAGGAAGGCAAATATTCTGAAGCTCACATGGAACAAAATGGGTATGCATTGCATTGACAGATCGTGGACCTCTGTGAAAGATTATATGCTGCCCTAAAAACAATGGCTAAATAACTCAACATGAGTGCTATATAGCAGAAAATAATAGAGGTCGCGACTGCCATACTAGAAACGGTGTGGCAAAAATACAGCATGGTGCATGAAAGCTTTGTGAGGATGAGGAAGGGAGTTCCAAAAATGGGACAGGAAGTCCTCAACCTCAGGCCAAGGTGATAGGAACCCGAAGGAAGTGGCGTTTGACGAAAAGAGAGACTACTATCACAAACTAGATTGTGACAAGGCAGATTGGAGAGAAGGAATAGGATTTTCACATAACTCATACTAGTGCGTCATAGGTGTCTATTATTATGCAGTGACTCACAGTTATGAGTCATATGATGTGACTTTTACATGTGACTTATACTTATGAGTTATAAGTTTCACACATGTAACACACTTGTACATAGGATTTGTTATGATGATTATGATTGGTCTAGGTATGTTGAACACTGGACTCATGTGAGTCACCTGAGGATCTCACATGAATCATACTTGTGAGTTATAGGATATGATGATGCGAAGGTATGAGTCATACAGGGTTAGGGTTAGGAGAGGTGTCTGTATAAATGAAGGGTTGAGAAACCTTTGGTACCGTGCACACTCCATCACTCCTATTTCCCTCCCATGTAGTCAGATAATACCACATCTGCTATTGTGGGCCCTCCCTCTCCCCTCTGCTCCCTTGATGGTTCCTGCTTAGGACTGCAGTTAACTCTTCTATCCTCATCCGCCTTCGCCTTGTCGGTCTCTTGTCCACTTGATGGAGAAGTTATCTGGACTCATCCAGTAGTCCTGTCTCACTAATATGGACTCACTTATTTTTGGCACCATCAGTTTCCACTCTTTTTTTCCTGTCGGTACTTGATGTGGTGGATGTCTTTCTCCCCACTTACATTCTACTCATATGGGAATAAGTCAGGTAGTAACTTTGGGGTCTGTGTAATGGAGAGATTCGCCCTTACCTTCCCAGTCACTCAGTTCAATTTATGGTCACCTTCCTCACCTTGTACTTCCAAATTACTATTACCCATGGGATCCCATCTACTAAGTGATATACAGTGCCTCGTCAGTAGTGTTCGTGATCGTCTTACTAAGTAACCTCACCAAAAATGCCACCTCACCAACTGCCACCTTGCTGTTCATGTGACCATATGATACCTGTTTCATACAATATTTACACCACCACACCATGATCCTCTATTCGAATAATTTTTAACTTTAATTTCCTCCGAATTTCCAATAGTTAACCAATCCGGATATAAATCAAAGCCAAAAAAATAGAACTCAAAGACCACTCAAACTGAAATAACCAATGTGAAAAATGGCATGATCATCAGATTTTTCCACTACCTCCAGAATATTGCTCTGGTTGCTCAAATTATTTGCCAACTATGGTTAACTATAATAGCTTCCTCACTCGTGCATGTGAGTGTCTATTCTTGGATAATATTCCTCGTCCCTGTCACATACATGTTCTCAGCCAGTAACAGCGTCACACAATCACCCAAGCTGCCAAATTCCACCTGAAAATACCCATCAGATTTCAGGGTTAAATACGTGCTGGGTGTTTCTCTTTCGCCTGGTTTGTACCCATCTGAGCCTGAGTGATAGAACATGATTCTCTAACAAATTTATAGTGCATAGAGTACTCAGAAATGCCAATATCAAGAAATAGCTAGCTAAGTCAAAACCCAAGCTCAAAGCTGTCCATATACCTAAGAGACTAAGATGGGCTACAGCTCATAAGAATTGGACATCTGAGGATTTTGAGAGAATCATCTGGAGTGATGAGTACAGTGTGGAGAAATCCAGGGATCCAAGGCAGTAGTGGATTTTCAGAGAACCTGGGGAGCAGTGGCTTGCAGACTGTATTCACTCAAAGGAAAAGGATAAAAGTATTTTGCTTCTGGTATGGGGGTGCTTTTAGGGAAAGAGAAAAGGTCCTTTGGTTCCTATTACTCAAAATATCATCAAGACCAGGTATGTTAGACTCTTAAAAAGACATCATTGTCCTGTAATTTATCAAATGATTTCCTTTGGTATGCAACTTGAAGATATTCTTTTTTAGCAAGACAATACTCTTGTTCACAAGGCTTGTAGTGTTATGGAATGGTTTGAAAGGAATTCTATTGAATTAGTAGAACACCTCCCTTACTCCCCTAGTTTAAATTCTATTGAGCATGTATGGGCTGAGCTTAAAAAGCGATTACACCAGTAGTATTCAAGGATTGGAGATACCCAAGGAGGAAAAGAAGCTGTTAAGAAGAGGCTTGCATAAGTATTACCTTTGGTTTGGGAGACAATTCCTGAGGAGTTTTTTGAAAAGTTGTGGAAATCAATACCTGGTAGAGTAGCTGCAGTATTGGAAGTAAGGAGAGGTTATACAAAGTATTAGCTAGCATTATTTATTATTATTTTACTCTAAAATATACATAGCAGATTATTGATTATTAACTGTTGATTATTAAGAGGTAGTAGTTGAGAGTTGATCGTTCTCTCACACGCATGTGAGTGCGAGCACTATTGACAACCTCACGGTCCCATTGCACAATTGAAATTAAACATGTCTCAGATCACGAACACTTCTGATGAGGCACTGTACTCTCTTAGAAAATGAGGAACTTCATGAGAGATGCGGTAATATGGTAATGGTTCAGTAATGGTCCAGTTTGCACTGGGGCCTTGGGCACTTCCTCTATTTTTCTCTTCGGTCACATCTGCTAGTACCCTACTATTGACACTAGTACCCTACTACAGCTCCCTCTTTTGATACCTTGGGTAACATTATTGGCCCTCCCAGACAGATTCCTTGGGGCTCTTGTTTCGCCAAAACCTTTAGCTTACAGCGTGCACTCTTTCTGTATAGTTTCTCCTGCTTGTGTTTGAGGGCTATATTCTCTAGACATACATTTTTATCATGTATATGATGTGCCTATTTGTTATTTCAACTTCATAGATATGATTAGTCCCACTAGTCTGGCTGGGAATTTCTTTATTGTAGGGATGGAGTCGGCTTAGGCCTTCGGTTTACGGCTTTCTTGGTTTGGGGTTTTCTTTTGTTCGGTAGGTGGTATACTGTAGGGATGAAGGATTTCCTTACTTTGAAGAATTTGTTTCTGGACTTTCTGTCTTTACTGTTTGTAGATAGCTATGAGAAAGATTGGTGGCGAAGCTTTTTACATGGAGGGCTGGTTGGATATCAGTAGTTCTAGGTGAGACCCCTCCACAATGAGATTGTAGGATCTAAGGATTGGACACCTAGCTGCTGGTATTAGTCTTTCTGGTTTCACTGTTTGTCTTCTGACTGCTTGAGAACAAGGAGAGGTGGAGGTGTGAGTCTACGTGGTCTTAGCTATTATGACACCCAGTATAATGATCATCTTTTAGGTACTTAGTTCTTGGTAACAGAAAATGATACTTCTCTTCTTCTTCTGCTGTATGATTGCTCCAAGGCCTATGTATTTATTACCGATAGTACCAGACCTTTGTCTTCTATTGGTATTGTCTATTGTAAGCTTTCTCTAACTTTATCTCATGTAGAGCCTTCTCATGGTAATAGTAATAAAGGTGGTGATAATGATAAAAAGCATGAAGGTATTTTATATTTATTAAAGTAATAAGTAGGAAAAGTACTTAAAACAAAGTATGAAAAACATATCCTCCTCGGCTGTACTGGCCTCCTTATATAGTATTCTTCTCGCCCCAAGTCATGTGACCCAAAGTGGTCACATATGCTAAACCAAATCCTAACAAACTAGTTATTTGACCAAACTGGTTACATGCTCAAAACCCATGACCTCATAGTAAGGTCATATGTGAAAACTCATAAACTAATCATAATATAATAAATAAGTCATATGACCCCAAGTAGTCATATGCGTAAAATCCATAACCTTGTAATGAGGTCATGTGTGAAATATAAGTCATATGTACTAGGCATATCCGCAAGGCATACTTGCAAGGCATACTTGCCAGATGTACATACCATGACTCATATTGAGACATGTGCGAAATAGCAAAAATCACAATATAACCAGTCATATGAGATAAATGAGTCATACATGGGAAGCAATAACCTGCCTATGACTCATAATCATGTGTCATGTGAAAACCTGTTCTGTTCCAAGTCATATTCATGACACCCAGCCTTACTATATGTAAAACTAGAGAAATAAATAAGATAATAATAAAAAAAGAAATACAAATAAAAATAGTCCATCAGTACAGTGGTCAACTATCATGGGCCATCTACTCTCCTCTCTGCCTCCTTGATAACTCCAACCTAGTGATACAGTTTCTCTTTAATATTCTTTCACACTCTTGCCTCGCCTGTTTTCCATTTACCTGATGGAGAGTTCTCAGGGCCTTGCACAGTAGTCCTGTCATGCTTGGAGGACTTACTTAAATTTGGCACTGTTAGCATCCTCTCTTGGATACCGGTTGGTACTGGCAGTGGTGCAAGTCTTTCTCCCCACTTGCCCAATTCCAGTTCGGGAATGCCTTGGCTAGTAACTCAGAGTTTGTCTCGCAGTGAGATTTGGACAAATCCTCTTAGTTACTCAGTTCAAGTTACAGTCTCCTTCCTCTCCTTGCCCTTCTGAATCTCTACCTCCTGTGGCATCCCCTTCACTAAGTAACACCATCTCTCAAACAATGAGCAACTATATAAGAGGCCTAGTAATATAGCAATGGTTGGATTACTACAGCTGAGCTTACTCTAGGGCCTTTACCAATGCCTTCACCTCCCTACTTCGAACACCTCAGTGTGCACTTTACTTCCTCCCCTTCTTTGGCTGCTACCCTACTACTTCCAATCTCTA
>NW_003298903.1:101856-133902 GCF_000151645.1 Tuber melanosporum
TTCTCAACTCACACTATTCACACTTTAGATTCATGTTCTACAACTGTAACTATAATTGGTCTGTAATAGCTCTATCTGATTCTGATGAGTTAGGGCAGGTAAAGGCACATTATCAGACTCTTCTCCATTACATGCTCTTGAGATTAGGGGTATTGACTGCTGTAGTTAGATGTTTGAGAGAATTGAAGTCTGCAGGATTTCCAAAAAGGTAGGACAGTAGTTTACTTACTTTGCCTTTCTCAAGTGTATTAATTCCTCTCTGTTAGTGAGGCGGAGCCATATGTATAAGTGGCCTGGCATGTATTTTTCTTTCTTTTTTAAACAGGAAGGTTTGTCGAAATTCTGTTTTTGGGGGGAGGAGAGGAGGGAAAGCAGGTTGCATGTGATAGGGAAAGACATGGAAAGCAGTGTGCAGAAGGAAAAAAAGGTTACAGGAAGGGAGAGAAATGGTGGGAGGAAAATGGGAAAAGTAGTCAAAGTAGTGTAGAGAAGAAAGAGGAGTAAGAAGAAGGAAGAGAAATGGTAGGGAGGGGGCAAGACATTACAAAATCAGCTTCTAAGCCTTAATGGAATGCCAATACTAAGTGATGTCGCTTTTGAACCTCAGGGATACCAATACTAAGCAACATCACTTTTAAGCTTCATGACACTGACACTAACTAATATTGCTTACTAACATTACAGGATACAATGCATTTTTCACAATAACCCTACTATCTTACGCCTATACATGAGTAAACTTTAATATTGTTAGGCCAGACCTATAATAAACTGATCAGGTGTTTGGTAGGAAGACTAAAGAAATTTATTCAAATACTTTATAAAATGCTGATACTAAAGAACCCAGCTAAAATACTATATTGTCTAGGCAGACACAATGAACAATTAGTGTGCTGTTGATCCCATCATATTACTTTTCAAACAATAACCCATTGAGCACTATAAATTCTCTGGCACTTCAGGTTATTGAAACTTTTAGCATCTGACTGAGCATCACATTTTCTGCACCTGTGGGCCCTTCGAATATAGTCCTACACTGTACTTTGTGTGTATTCTCCTATATTTGTGTGTAATACAGTTTTCCTGATTGAATAGTCGACTTCACTTCTGTTCTATAATGCTGAGAAAATGGTGATGCAATAGGTCCAGCAGCTGTTATCTATTCATGCTTGTCAACTGTATGATAATAAAGAGGAGATGATTGACGAGGAGTTCAGCTCCATCTCAAACCCGCGGTGTCAATATTCCTATGCTGTCCTTGAGGCTGTCCAGGATCTCAAGGATATATTATAACGAGGCAGATAATATTGCCTGCTATCTGTCATAGTCATCTCCCTCTGGCTGCTACCTAGCTTCATTAACCTGCTCATTGTCATATCTAGAGTCAGGTTGTAGCATGTGGAAATACACCTGGCCTATATGTACAGCTTTATTAATACTCCATTTGATGATCATATTTTGTACACTGTCAGGTTGACTCATCAGGGGTGGTGTTACTGGCTGCTTATCATTCTGGTCATGATGAAGATATGCTAAGAGATCAAGTATGTTCCTGAGAACCGTATTTGAGAGGAGCTTCTTGTATACTGATTTATAACTATTAATGAAAACATAGTCAACGTCAGATATCAGTTCATGAGGAGTCTCTTACAGCCTGTAGAGACATTCACCAGTATCTACAAGTGTATTACAATGTGGACCCTAGTACTGGTCTCCGAATTATGGCTGACAACTCACATCTATCATAGAAATCTAACTCAATAAATTTTGTGCCATGTGAATGAGGTAAATGCCAACGAATTGAGTCTTTTCTTTTTTTTATATATTGTGTAATTGTTGTTAAGGTACAAGAACTCGCATGTAATGTGAGCTATGGTATGGACAAAACTTCAATCTCAAATGAACAAACAAAAGAAACCCATGATTTCAGTCTTCCAAACAGCATCGGTCTTTGAACCCCAAACAGTGACTACTTAGATAAGAAAAGAAACAACAATATCTTGAGCTAACCAAAGAAAATTATCAATATAAGCGTAAAAGCCAGAGAGGAACACAAGGCAGCCTAATTGGCCAGGTAGACAGATGAGTACAGCCTGAGAACAGCCAGAGTGGGTGAGAAACTGCTTCTGATGAGAGTTATCTAGTTGGCCAACTTCTTGATAAGGGTAACAGAGGAGCAGAAAGGTGAGTCATAGCCAATATCAAGCACACAAGGGAGATGGAGCTGTAATGATCCCTCCTTGGTTAGTTAGTTCTTGGTGACAGGGAATGATACTTCTCTTCTTTTTCTTTCTTCATCTTATGATAACACTAGGTCTCTGCCTATGTTACCGATAGTACAAGACCTTTGTCTTCTATCGGAAACTCCTATTCTAAGTTTTCTCTAGCTCTTCTGCATGAAGAGTTCTCCTTGGCGTAACGATATCATTGCAATAAAGATAAAGATCGTAAAAGTGTTTTTAGATTTGTTAAAGTAATAAGTAGGAAAAGTACTTAGAACAAAGCATGAAGAACTTATCCTCCTCGGCCATGTCGGCCTCTTTATATAGTATTCTTCCCGCCTGTAGTCATGTGACCCAAAGTAGTCACATGTGCAAAACCAAATTATAACAAACTAGTCATATAACCAAAATAGTCACATGCTCAAAACCCATGACCTCATAGGGAGGTCATGTGCAAAAACTCATAAACCAATCATAACACATTAAACAAGTTATATGACTCGACGGAGTTATATGCGCGAAGCCTATGACCTCATAACGAGGTCATGTGTGAAACATAAATCATATGTGCAAGGCATACCCACAAGGCAAACTCACAAGGCATACTGGTCAAGTGCAAGTCCCATGACTCATATTTGAACGATGTACGAAAGCATCACAAATCCCACACATAACAAATTATTTGGCTCGCATGAGTCATATATGTCAAACAATAACATACCTGTGCCTCATAACCATATGTCATGTGAAAACCTTTTCCTCACCAAATCACATTTGTGACATTAGCTTCTCTCCCCCTAAGCCTGAGTCCCATCAGACTCTTTACCCAAGCTTCAATAGTTCCCATCCTGCTGAGTCCATCGACCTCTAAAGGATATTAAACATGTCGTCCACTTCCCTCCATCTTACCCTTACCATTTCCAAGGTGAGGTTCGCAATCTCGATTGTGTACCTCAGAACCTCGTTCAGCTGTTGTAGTTCCGCGATTGTTTTGTCGTTTGCTGAAATTGTGGCTTCAGCCAGACCAAGTTGTTCCCGCAGTCCTCAGATTTGCCTGCGTAGGCTCCTGGTATCCGGTTCCGTTTCTGTCAAGGAGTTTTAGGCGCTCCCCTCCCTGGGCCTTATCCTCGAGGCTCTAGCTCTCTGCTATACTGTGGCATCTTTTCCTTCCAACTCTTTCTTTATCCCATTTTTCTGCGGATAGTATCTCACAGAGATTTTCTTCATCTTGTGCATCTTGCACGTGTTGTTGAAGCACTGTTTCCAGTGCCTTAGGGTATAGTCCAGGCGTGGACCGAACCTTTTATATTCTCTCGGGAACTATCCCGAGCGATCCTTATCCCCGTAGTGTATGGGACCTCCATCGTCATAGCATACCGTCCATGATATGGCATTATGCTGTGCTTGTTTTTCTCTTTCCCTGAGTTCTTTATTGGTTGGCCGCATGTATGAGAATTTGGGACTAGTTGATGTGGTTTGGCGGAGTCTATAGCCCCAGCTCTTGTATTGTTGCAATGGCGCAGGAGCCTTGCCCTCGCCTTTGTCTTGGTTGAATGTGATCGTTACCTGGGCTGGGCTTGCCTGGGTATCACTGGTGGAAGGTTGTGATCACATCTTGGGGTGTTCGAAGTTGTGTGTAAAGTATCAGTTTTATCGTGTTCGGGTGCATATCCCGTCCACTTGGCTCGGTATTGGAGATGACCGTGGAAGAAACATGAATCGACTATTTCGTCGAGCTCGTATTCTGGTTCTCCATCACGTTCAATTGGAGGGGGAGGAATAATTGTTTGTGAGGGAAACTTGTTATTGTTGTGTAATTCGAGGAGTGAGATGTGGAATGTATTTTGTATTTGCATTGAGGGTGGAAGGTCATGTTTATAAGCTCGGCTGTCCATCCTTTCCAGTATCCTGAATGGTCCAATTTTCTTGTAGTCCAATTTCTTTGATAGTCACCTTATATGGATATTACATGGTATTAGCTATACCATATCTCCCTATTATATGTTCGAATCTGATCTTTAGTGGTTATCGTATTGTTCTTCTTGCCGTTATTGTGCTTAACTCATTTTGTAATGTAATGTCTCATGTAGTTTTCCCATATCTATTGTGTCCGAGATTATACCATTAATCGTATAATATGTGGTCTGACTTTGTGGATGTTGTCCGTAATTCGCGAAGAAAGGTCTCGTGCCGATCATTTCTTGCTTTCTATTATTGTAGGTGAATTTGGCCGTTGATAGCAGTTTGTACCAATCATCTTGTTGGTAATTGACATAGGCCCGTAAATATTGCTAAAGTATCACATTTACCTGTTTTGTTTGTCCCTCTGTTTGCATGTGAAATGCTGTACTCAGCCTGTGTTGTATCCCCATTTCTCCAGTTACTTTCTTCCATAGTCCTGATGTGAATAGTGTTTCTTGGTTGGTAATGATATTCTTTGGGAGGCCGTGACGTCGGAAGACTTCTGGGAAGAATATTTGTATAAAATCTCTCATGTTGATATCTTTTCTGAATGAAATAAAATGACTTATTTTGATCAGACAATCCACTATTACCAGGATGCTATTGCAATTTTCCGATGCTGGTAGGTCCATGATGAAATCCATAGTAATTGTTTCCCATGGTCATTCAGTAACTTCGTTCGATTGAAGTAATCCATATGGTGCGTGTTTAGCCATTTTCATCCTTTAGTATATGTTGCAGTTTTTGACATATCGTTTAACATCTTCATGCAGTCCTGGCCAGTAGAATAACCTCATGATGAATTCTATAGTTTTAGCCGTTCCTCCATGTCTTGCCATTTGGATATCTTGGCGTTGTCGTATGATATCTGTCCTTATCTCTTCTTTTTCCGGAATCTCTTGTTTTCCGTTGTACTACATGTTTCTATCCTCCCATTGGCATAAACCCAGAGCAATTCCTTTCATCTTCTTTTTTCCTTTCTTCAATGCCTCTCTTATTGCCTGAATGGTTTTGTCTCTTTTGTTTGCCTTCTCAATTTCCCTTTCCTCCGTTGATGTGAATTGGATAATCTCCATTTCCTCAAAGTAGGTTTTTGGTAATAGTGTTTGTATTTTTTATTTGATTCTTTCGTCTTCTTTTGTTTGTAGTTTGTCACTTGCAATCCTTGTGAGAGCATCTGGCTTTCCACTCTCTTTGCCTGGTCGGTATTCGATTTTGAAGTTGTATTTGCTGAGGTGTTCTATTCATCTTATCTGGCGGTGGTTCAGTTCTTTCGTAGTCATGAATGGGACCAAGTTCTTATGGTCGGTTAGAACTCGGACTGGATGGTCCTTGTTCAAAACGTATCTCCTCCATTCTTTTAATACTTGAACTATCGCTAATAGTTCTTTGTTTGCGACATCGTAGTTGCACTCTGTGGCGGTCATTGTCTTGGATCGGTAAGACACTGGACTCCATTTTCCATCATTGCATTGTTGCGATAGTATGCCTGAGCATACATATTTTGAGGCATCTGTTTTGATCATTGTCCTTCGGTTTGGGTTGAAATGAACCGGTATGGGTACCGATGTTAGATGCGTTCGTATTGCATCATATGCTTTTTGTTCGGTTTCTCCCCATTCCCATTTCTTGTCTTTCTTTGTTAGGTTATAGAGTGGTTTTGCAAGTGTGCTAAATCCCTCTATGAACCTTTGATAAAAGTTGTGGAATTCCATAAAGCATTGAATATCAGTTTTGTTGCTTGGTTTGGCCCAATCCCATATTGCTGCCATTTTGGTTGGGTCGACCTTGACCCTGCTTCGATTGATGATAAATCTAAGATATTCCGTTTCTTCTTTATGGAATTCGCATTTTGTGGGTTTGATCTTCATTCCTGATCCTTGTATTGCAGCCATGATATTACTGATATCCTTCTGGTATCGTTGAATGTTTTCCAAGTAGATGAGTATGTTGTCCAAGTATACGATACAGCATATGTCGAGGTATTTATTAAGTACCCTGTTGATCCATCATTGGAATGAAGCCAGTGCATTGGTTAGCCCGAAAGGCATAATCAAGTATTCAAACATTCCGTATCTCGAGGCGAATGTAGTCTTCTATTTGTCTCCTGCCTTGATACGTATATTGTGGTAATCATCCTTGATGTCGAGTTTGGTAAAGTATTTTGCTGATGGTAGTCTATCTAGTGCCTCCCCAATTAAGGGTAGTGGATATCGATCTTTTTTGGTAACCAAATTGAGGGCTCTGTAGTCCACACTGAGTCTCATTTTCCATCTTTCTTTTTGATGAATAGTATTGGAGATCCTCCTGGTGCCAAGGAGTCTCTGCTCTATCCCTGCTTTAAGTTTTGCTCGATGTATTTCCTAAGTTCTTTGAGCTCCGCTTCTCCTAGTGGGTATAATTTCTTGTAGGAAATTTCTTTTGTTTTTCCCGTCTTCTCATCTTTGTCCAAAGGAATTTCGTAATCGATTCCTGGTCTTCAAGGTTGTAGCTCTGTAGCGTTCACTTCTTGGAATAGGTTCGTGAATCGATGATATTCCTTTGAAATCAATTCTTTCCATCCCTTTTTGCTTTGGTATTTCTTTTCTTAGATTGCTAGTTCTGTGCTGATGTTGATTTTCGCTAGGACCTCTTTTTTGTCTTTGTATGTCCATTTGAGAATTCCTGTTGTATCTCTACTTCGATCATACTATCCAAAGGCTTGTGCTACGATCTCTTTGATCTCAATTCTTTTTGTTGTATCGGGCTAGTTTTGGTCCGTGCTTCCAAATCCCTTGTCTCCTCTCGTGGTTTCTTCCAGTTGATGTACTTCGTGCAGATCCTTTCTGTTGATTTTTTCAATGATCAACTATGCGATTAGATCGCCTTTCTGGACTTGGTAGTCCTCTTGAGCCAGGTTGGCCAGAACCACTTCGACTTTACCTGTATAGTCGACTCCGATCACCCCTGCCATAGTCATGAGTTAATATTTGACTGCTAGACCACTGCATGGTGCTATCCGTCCATAGGTGCCTTCTGGTAGTCCGATGGCTATTCCTGTCGCTATGGTTGCCTGCGCGTTAGCTGATATCTTGATTCCTTCTTTGGCATACAGGTCGTGTCCTGCTGTCCCTTTGGAACCCTTGGTAAGCACTTTTGCCTCTTGGTCCAGTTTTTGTATTCAGACTCTCTTATCCTGCAGCATCTCGGCGAACCTTACATGCAAAGTTTCTTCTTCTGCTTGTCGTATTGGTGTTGAGTAAACCACAGGTGAACTGGTAAGACCTTGTGTTGCACACGGTTCACTAGTAAAGGTCATCTTGGTCTCATTTCAATCAATTGTCAGGTTATGGTTTCATAACCATGGTATCCCTAGAACTATCTCATTGTTCTTGAGATCTGCTATCTGAAAGGTTGCCCTTTCCCTATGGCTGTCAATATCCATAGATACTGTCGTCATATGGGTTATACGACCCATTGCCCTTGGCTTTCCATCTGCTAGGTAGACCTTTCTCGCTTTTTTTGCTTTCTTGGTGTGGAGGCTGTATTTGTCGCAGATTTCTCTATCGATGAAATCTTCAGTAGCCCCAGAGTCGAGCATTGCATATATTGTTGTTTCTTCGTGTTTTTCATTGTGTATTCTCATTTTGATCATCACATAATCTCTGTCTTCTTCACCCCTCTGCGAATAGAGTGCCGTGTAGTAGTTTGCTAATTTGATGGGTTTTCCAGGTCCACATCTTGGGTCTCCCAGACCACTGTTTACTGGGGACCCTCATCATTTTCCGCCGGTGAATCTTCTGCAATCATTTCGTGAATATTGCTCCTCTTATAAGCTTGAAAGCAGTTGTTTCCAGCAGTCCTGGCTCCTTGGTATCCACTGTCTGGTCGGCTTCTGTATTCTCGAATCCGCTGTCCTTCTTTTCTGCACCTTAAGTAGAGTTTCCCATTCATTCTTCTAGTGTATTCTTCCTTTGACAGGTTCAGAGCAGGTCCTGCCTTTGATTTGTCCAACTCCATTGGCTCGCCTAGTGGTAATGCTCGACTTTCACCTCCAGCTGTTTGCGGTTTGAAAGTTCCATCCACGTTCCTGGATGACTGGGCCACCCTGTGTGCTATAGTGTTCTCCAAGTTGTTTCGAACCATGGTTAGTTTGCTGTCCTTATCGATCACCCATCTTGCAAATTGTTCCGCTGTTGTATACCATGAGTTGGAGATTCCCCATGCCTCGCAGAGTCTCTCACTGCAGTTGCTTAAGAGGATGAGGTAGAGAGTAGCATCATCAAACTTGGCCTCATATTCGAACAGTCGGCATTCATTCCACTATACCAAAAAGGTTTGTTTTCCTAATTGGAGTTTCTCCAGCTTTCGTCTTGCTGTCTCTTTGGCATTGGGATCCCCGAATTGTTTGAAGAGTGTTGCCTTGAACTCCTCATACATGACCTATTCCCTCTACTTCCTTCCATCTTGGAAAGGCATAATCCTTTGCCCCGCAAGTCCTCTTAGTAGAGATTCCACATATGGAATCTTGATCTCATCATGGTGTTCTCCATATCCCTCAACAGCAAAATACCCATCGCATTGTACCAAGAATATTTGTAGCTTGTCTTTGGCTCCTTCGTATGTGTTTAGTTCTTTTGCTTTTGGTCATTGGATGTTTCCTTGTCCTGTGTTTCGTGTTGTTGCTAGAAATGTCTGAAACTGATTCTCAGTCATTCCAAGTATGCTAGTGCCTAGTACGGGAGTGGCTGGGCCGGTAGCCTAGGTACTGCTGATCCTGACATTCTCTCGGGTCGTAGAGTTCCTGCAGGAGAGCTATCGACTAGTGGTCCTTTCTCTGGTATTACTGGGCTTGCTGCCCTCAAGGGCTCTGCTGAAACATGATCTAGAGCGTCACTGAATCCCCCTTGGTTAAGGTTTTGATCGTCGATGTCGATATCTCCTTTCCTATCTGGGTTGAAGGATGCCATCTTGTATCATTTGGTGTCGCACTACATGACGCTTTGTAATATAATGATCTCTCCTTGGTTGGTTAGTTCTTGGCGATGGGGAACAATACTTCTCTTTTTCTTCTTTCTTCATCTTACAATAACATTAGGCCTCTGCCTACATTACCGATAGTACAAGACCTATGTCTTCTATCAGAAACACCTATTGTAGGTTTTCTCTAACTCTTCTGCGTGAAGAGTTCACCTTAGCATTATGATATCGTTGCAATAAAGATAAAGATCGTAAAAGTGTTTTTAGATTCATTAAAGTAACAAATAGGAAAAGTACTTAGAACAAAACATGAAGAACTTATCCTCCTCGGCCACGTCGGCCTCCTTATATAGTATTCTTCCTGCCTATAGTCATGTGACCCAAAGTGGTCACATGTGCAAAACCAAATCATAACAAACTAGTCATGTGACCAAAGTGGTTACATGCTCAAAACCCATGACCTCATAGCAAGGTCATGTTCAAAAACTCATAAACTTATCATAACATATTAAATAAGTCATATGACTTGACTGAGTCATATGTGCGAAACCTATGACCTCATAACGAGGTCACGTGCGAAACATAAATCATATGCACAAGGCATATCCGCAAGGCACACTCACAAGGTATACTTATCAGGCGCACGTCCCATGACTCATATTTGAGCCATGTGCGAAAGCATCACAAATCCCACACATAACAAATCATATGATTCGAATGAGTCATATATGTCAAAAGATAACATACCTGTGACTCATAACCATGTATCACGTGAAAATCCTTTCCTCGCCAAGCCACATTTGTGACAGGAGCACTCTTTAATCAGCCTTGACAGGACAGGATAGAAGCACGTGGTAGAGGTCCTCATCCTACTCCTCCCAGTGTGGACACATGGTCAGTTCTCCTTCTGTGTCTCCAGAACGTGGATCTGTGTGGTAGCTCATGCTGGAGCAGATCTGATGTATTTTGCCCAAAGTGAAACTTTTCAAGCCTATAAACACATAGGACCTGGTCATTACTAAGTGGTCATAGTAGCGGAAAGGTGTGGCTATTAGAACTCAGTCAGTGGCGAGGTGGAGGCGGAGCCTAGCGATTCGAGAAGCATATGTGTAGGGTAGTTCCCAGTCTAGATCAGGAAACTGGTCAGGGAGAAGGTAGAGTTGCGCCAGCAGAAAGCTGTCAATCAATTTTAAGAGAAAGATGAGAGAGTGGTAGAGTACGTCCAGAGGTAACTGGCTTCTGCCAGGTTGGAATGAGTGATAACTGTTCCAGCTGAGTGGAACGCAGTTGTCGCCTATGTATTGTGTAGGCTTTCTCATAGTGATTCTCAAGTCAGAGCTTGCTTTCAGGGAGAAATCTGAGAGGAGGTATTTGGCTATGGAATTGATGAGTAGGGAGAACATGCCAAGGGTAGAGTAGCCATTGTCCTCTTGTGCAGCAGGATCATGGCTATAGAGGGAGGTAGGATCACAGGCAAGGATGGCAGTAGAGGTTATGGACAAATAATTGGTAATCCAGTAGAGTATGGTGTTCCAGTATGTGGACAGCTTACCCAGCATGGTGAGGATGGGAGTAAAGATATCAACCCCATAGGTAAGGATCGAAAGCTGGAAGCCAGTAGCGATCTGTTGGACCATGTATAGGGGGATGCCAATGCCATCAGGGGACAAGCTTCTGACTATGCTGATGGCCATCTGGGCCAGGCCTTAGTTGGTTGAAGCATCTAGTATAGTTGTTTCCACTTAGGAGGTAAGCCAATAGCCAAACTATCTCAGCACCTTAAAGGGATGGAAGAGGTCACTGCCAAGGGGCATGGACAACTTGCAGAGTAGGTCTCAACCCTTTGGTATATGCCAGTTTATAAGTTCTGTCTTGGGGATAGAGAAGGCAACTCTAACCTTAGCTGCCTTTTAAGAAAGTAAAGAAAAAACATGCTGAAGAACCTGTACATTCTCAGGATAAGAACCAGTAGAAACAGTAACAGAAAAATCATCAATATAGGAAAATATCACCCCTTAAGATATGGAAATATGCAAATCTAAAACATAAATCAAAAATAACAAGGAAGAAACAGGAGACTCCAGAGGAGTACTAACAGAAATATAAGAAAAAACCTTTAGTATACCTTGAAAAGGCAGGCGGCAATGCCAGTCAGTAAGGAAAGACCTGACTCAGTAAACCAAGCAGGTAGGTAAACTGTTTAAGTGAAGCTTAAAAGATAAGGTGAAGGTGAAAATATTGTCAAACCACCTCTTTATATCAATGAAGAGCAAGGAGACCTTGAACAGAGAAGCTTGACATATTCTGACCTCAGGAATTAGGGCAGCAGAGGAATAGAAGTTAGAGGAGCTAGCTAGAGAGCTACACTAATGTGAATTGACAAGGCCAACAGACCTGGCAATAAGCACCACCCTAGGGGCTACAATCCTATCCAGGATTTTGATGACCATCTCTAGTAGCACAATTATCCTGAATAAGGTAGGGGTGGGGTAGTCCACCTTGCTGGGTTTAGGAAAAACAATGCCATTTGCCCTCTTCAGAACCCGTAGGTAGTATTTACATTCTAAGAGTAAGCTCAAAAGCTGTACCAGGATATTGTAACAATCTCTCCTCGGATGTTTAGTTCTTGGCGATGGGGAATGATACTTCTCTTCTGCTTATATTTCTTTTCTTATTCTTGTGATAGCTCTAGGCCTCTGCCTACGTTACGGATAGAAAAAGACCTTTGTCTTCTATCAGAAACACATATCATAAGTTTTCTCTAAATCTTTCTCGTGAAGAGCTCTCGTTGGCTTAATAATAACGTTGCAATAAAGATAAAGATCGTAAAGGTGTTTTATATTCGTTAAAGTAATAAGTAGGAAAAGTGCTTAGAATTCAATCTAATTTCATTTAAACTTGTAACGCCAATACTGGCATACGACGAGCTCCAGGGCCGGGCCCCCAGATTGTTGCATCCCGGATACCACTAACTACGAACTAACTAAACCTCCAACCCTGTACCTCAAACATGTCCGTGCCATGTCCCAACACGAACACTAAATATAGAGCAATAAACGGTAAAAAAAAAGTCCTGCTTAGCCTAGCCAATCCATCAGCAAAGTTACCCGTACAAAATACAAAGATTCCACTACCGCCACCTAAATGTGACCCCTCAAAATCATTCTCCACAATAGAAACCCACCTGAGCGTTTTCACTCCGTGATCTTGAAATACCTCACTAACCACTGAGGCACCTACCTGCATTCCTAAACAAAAGAAATTCGCAATACCCAAGCCCATAAACCCAAAGGAAAGCCGACTTACAGGGCGAGAGCCTCCTAGCTAAGTTGGTATAAACTGTCATAGAGAATCAGAGGGGCACCACACCGGTAGTGCAATCCAAAAACCTCGATGAAAGCAGCCAGAATGAGATAGTCCCCAAGCCGCTAGCACTGGACCAACATGCACTGGTATTCAACTCCTCCTGTAACTCCGCAGCTCACTCCGCAGGTGGCAAACGCGCGGTGGAGCGTGTAGTAGCTGGTTCACGATAGCGAACCCGTGAAGGGGATGACCCTTCCAAGTCGGGGACAAGTGACACAGGTGAGGTCTGGTCTTGTTTGACCCGGCGCTTCTTGTTTTTCTTCCTCTTCTTACCCCCAGGTGCAGGTCCAATAACAGGAGTGAATGGGCCACTCTCATCACCACCTACCACCACAGGAGGGACGCCACCAGAAGCGTTACCCTGACCAGCCATGGGCTCATCTACAGAGGACTCAGGCACCTTCCCCCCTGAAGGGGGTGATACCACTGCAGCTCGTGTCACTACACCAGGATCCACGCCACTCATACCAGGAGCAAGCACTTCAACTAGCCCCAACAAACCAGGAACTGGTCCACCTACACCACTACCTGCAACCACAGCAGGAGGAGGGGCCGGGATAATTGGTAGCATAGCATTCCCCCAAGTGAGCTCCTCTGCTTGATACTGAGAACTCCCAGGGTCTAGCCCACCCAACCCAACCAAGACCACAGTAGTAACCGAAGTGACAGAGGGGACAGGCGAAGAGGAGATAACTGTAAGAGCTTCAGCCGCCAATGTTGTGAGATAACCGTGATTAATAGCACGTTCATTCTCGAGGGCAGTCGACAAGGCAGATATCTCTTTCCCAGCGCGATGAAATTGCCATGAAATGGCGGAAATATGATGTGGAAGGCAAGAGACTTCGGCCTCCAGGGCGAAGTTCTTCTCAATGGCATGAGACAAAACTAGTGATAAACGTAGAGCGGACGTGGCGGAGGGGGCAGAGGCACACTTAGCCATTGCGACTATGAATAGGCGACTGTAGTGAACAACTGAAAAGAAAGGTAAAAGTGTAACGTGTTCACAAGGTGCTAATCACGTTATCGATAATAGATACGATAGTTGGCAGGTGGCCTGCTCTTCCAGAGAGGAGGCGAGAGCTGAGAACTAAAGGAGGCTTCGAGGGCGTACTGAGGAACAAAGAAGTAACCGTTCAACCAAGTATATTGAAATACTGTCTGTCGAAGTCTGCCTTTTCCATCATAGAAACAGGCGGTCATTAAATACACAAATCTGTTCATGTCTAGCATGAACGAAACTAATCAAAGGTATCAATCGATACACTTTGGTAAAACTCTTTAAGTATCAAAGCGATACTTAAAACAAAACATAAAACAAAACCAAGTATCAAACGATACTTAAAACAAAACATAAAACAAAACCAAGTATCAAACGATACTTAAAACAAACCAAGTATCAAAGCGATACTTAAAACAAAACATAAAACAAAACCAAGTATCAAATGATACTTAAAACAAAACATAAAACAAAACCAAGTATCAAACGATACTTAAAACAAACCAAGTATCAAAGCGATACTTAAAACAAAACATAAAACAAAGCCAAGTATCAAACGATACTTAAAACAAACCAATAACCAAGTACCCGTACCGGTTACATTCCCCAAAACAAAAGAACTGTTTTAAACAAACAAAACCTAATAATCATCAAAGGTGGATTCCGAGAAACTCATGGCTTCAGTTTCCGCCAAAAACTCTTCATCATAGGTATCACACCAAGGACAAGAGGAAACTCTAAGGAAACACTTAGACTCAAAGAAATCTAAATCACAGTAGTCACGAATACCAGATTCGTGCTGTACATCAACCCAAGCATGATCACAATCCGGACAGTAGTCAATCCAGAGAATTTCGAAGTAGTCTTCAAGTTGGATAACATCGCGGTTCAACTACAGTCCAACAACCTGTTGTCGCTGCCTCACATTGAGCTCCACATAGTTTGACATCGTTATGGTATTTGGATGGTGATTGGTGACTAGATAAGGTTGTCGAGAGCCTGCTCCATAGCTTGATTCTCCTCATCGCTACTTTCGAACTCTGACTCAAAGTGTGGTGCCCAAAATCCATCTCTAGTTTCGAGTTCTGTGTGCCATCGCTCAGTTTCTCGCATTGTAGGTGTCCAGCACATGGTGATATAATTGATTGTTGGGGGGAGGGATTCGTTTGGCATGTTGTCTTTCCACCATCCGTTTACCATATCCATAGCGTGCTCAAGTCCTTCCAGCGGTTCCCAACTGTTTTCGCTGGTCGGATATCCTTTCCATTTGACTAGGAATTGATCATTTCCATGCCAAAGGCGGTGGTCTCTGATTTCTTCAACTTCCCATTCATCCTTCTTCTCAATGATGATAGGTGCAGGCCGAGAGTGGGTCCTTCCAGGAAACTTGGAGTCGTCATTGGGATGGAATCGTTTGACAGCTGAGGCGTGGAAGACTGCAGTATTGCCGCGGTACATGCGTCCATTCATCTGGACAGTGTAATTCTCTGTATGCTCGTCAAAGGATATGACTTTGAAGGGTCCTCGCCATCGGGGTTGTAGTTTCTTGCTGCGTCCGACATTGGTAATAAACATGTTACCGTGTACCATGAGCATGTCTCCTGGTGAGATGGGAACATGTTTGCGACGTCGTTTCTGGGCAGTAGTGGTGCTTCGGAATCGGGCAGCCTTAACAGCTTGGAAGGCATCGTTCCGAATTGCTTGGTGGCGGTTTAGATGGTCATCGGAGGTAGGGACTGAGGAGTTCTTGAATAGTGTTGTAGGTAGGAGAGGGTATTGGCGGCCAAAGACTGCCTTATATGGTGACATTCCCAGGGTATCTGAAAATCCGGCATTGATATATGCGGCTAGTTCAACTAGGGCTGGTTCCCAGTTGGTTTGTCGTTCATTGATCATGTTCCTAATTCCGGTCTTAACTTCGCGGATTTTTCGTTCTGCCTGGCCATTAGTCTCATGGTGTCCAGGGGCAGCCATAATGTGGTTTATTCCGACGGAGGTTAAGGTTTGCTTCCAGAATCTGGCAGTAAAACGGGGATCAGCGTCAGTGACAATAGATAAGGGGTACCCATGGGGGGTAAACAGGTATCGTTGGAGGTTATTCCAGGTGTCTTTGGAGGAATCGGTAACTTTCATTGGAAGGAGCCAGGTATATCCAGAAAATCGGTCCACAGCTATCAAGATGGTGTCAAATCCAGCGGATTTGTTGAATGGTCCTGCGAAATCGATGGCATACGATTCGAATATTTCACATGGTAGTTGGAGGGTCTGTGCTTTCCCTTCAGGTAGTTGTATTCGCTCCTTATTTGCCTGGCAGAGTTTACATTGTTTGACGAAATCGCGGAAGTCCTTTCGCATTTCAGGCCAGTAAACATATTCTGCGGCATATTGAAGGTTGCGGTCAGCACTATGGTGTCCTTCGTTGTGAATCTCGGATATGACATATTCTCTAATAGTTATTCCATTGAACATATGACCTTTTGGTATGTATAGGCAGTGTTCACCATAACGGGTGCTGGTAAAGACCATTCCATTAGATATGTTGTAGGGGGCGAGGTCTCCATGCCTGGAGCTATCCATGGCTTTGAAGTAAATCGGGTCATGGCGATATCCTGCTATCATTTGGCTTCGGAATGAGGAGGTTAATTCTTCTGTGGTCGATCTAACATCTCGTTCATCCTCGATTAGGGATCCTCTTGTTGGTTCGATAGGGGCTTCCTCTTCCTCAAAGGTTTCGTAGAGTTGACGCCGATACTCGGGAATAGTAGGGGGTATGACCGAGACAATGGTTTCATTGTTGTATACTTGTAAGGGTCCACTATATAGTGGTCGTGAATCGATTATGGGAGGAGAGGATGGCGGGGCTGACTGTGGGGGGTGTAAATAGGATATTGCATCCACGTAGGCTGCTGCTTGTTCGAGTTCTTTAAGACCTTGGTATCGTGTTGGAACAGGATTAAGGGTATAAGGAGGTTGGGTTGATTCATCTTCATTGATCACTTCTTCTGCTCCTTCAACGGTGTCGAAACTGGTGTTTTTGGAATCATCAGCAGGCATATAGTACGGTCGTTGGTATCTGTTGCCGAACTTGATCTCAGTCTGGTGAAAAGGGCAGGTGTCGTGATAGCAATGGGACCAGTGGAGTCTACTTTGTTCAAGTTCGTGAGGAGGTGTGCTGCGGAGCGTGCAATTGTCTTTCCATTCTTCATCAACGTCCTTTCCTCGTTCTGTTCCGGCAGCACTGTACATGGTGTAAGAGAAAGGATTGGAGGGAGTAGTAGAGCTGGCCGCAACCATCGATGTTTCTTGTTCATAGGAGGTGTCGTCAGGGCTGTCCTCGCTTTGTCTTGTGTGGTCGTGAACAAGGGGAGGGTTTGTGAGGTCTTGATTCTCATATAGGCGGGAAAGAGCATCAGCTAAATAGTTTGTTCTTCCAGGGGTGTAGATAATTTTTGCATCGTATTTGCTGATTTCGCCTATCCATCTTGTTCTTCTTCTTCCTGGTATCCTTTCTGTTTTAAGATTAGTGAGGGGTTGGTGGTCGGTAACAATGGTGAAGGTATTGCCCATCAGGATGTGGTTGAAAGCGGCGAGAGCATCAATCACAGCAAGGGCTTCCTTGTCTGTTGTTCCATAGTTCATCTGTGAGTTAGTGAACTTCTTGCTGTGTAATGCCGCCGGCCTTGCCGTTTCATGGGAGGCCCCTTGCCAAACCCATGCTCCAACTGCAACATCCGATGCGTCAGTAATCAACCATATCGGTTCTGGTTTACTATAGTCGATCGGTTGGATAACATTGGCGTTTTTAATCAATTCCTTGATGTTGGTAAAGGCTTGGTCACGTGTGTGGGTCCAGACAAATTCTGCATTACCGGTAAGGTCCGTGAGCGGCGCTGTTACAGTGGCATGGTGTGGAAGGAACTGGGAAATATAGTTGACTAGTCCTAGGAATCACATGAGTTCCTTTTGATTCCGAGGTGTTGACCATTCCGTTAAATAGGCTATTTTTCCTGGGGCTGCATGTATTCCTTCATCATCTATAACATGTCCTAAAATATCGAGTTTGTCGGCAAACAGGATTGATTTGTTTCTGCTAGCGTAGAATTTAGCTTCCCTAAGTTTGGTACAAACTAAACCTATATGGTAGGCGTGTTCTGTTGCGGTGTTCGAGAAGATGAGAATATCATCAATGTAGACCCAAACAAAATGGTGGAGGTATTCGCTTAGGAGGTTTTCCATAATTTGCATAAAGGTGGCGGGCGCATTCATATCACCTTGTAACATAACTCGGCTAATGAAACTTCCGAAGGGTGTTTTGAAACTGTTGTAGTGTTCGCTTTCTGGGTCTAACCTAGTTTGGAAGTAGGCATCGCTTAGGTCAATCTTACTTCGGAATCTAGCCCGTCCAACTGCATTTAGGATCTGTGTTTGGTTTGGGATAGTGGAGCTGTCCATAACCGTGTTTTCATTCCGTAGTTTGAGATCAACCAAGGGATGGATCCTCTTGCCATCTGCTTTGGGTTGGACAAACATAGGAGCGGCACCTGGGGCTTCTGCCCGTTAGATGACTCCTCTTCTTTGTTGTTGGTTGATCCAATCGCAAAGTGGGCTTTTGTATGCGTCAGGAATAGAGTAGGTCGGTTGGTTCTTGAGATTGGAGGGGTCTCGGAGGCAGATGTGGTGGTTCACCTCTCTCATAGGTGGCAGTTCTTCGGGTATTTGATCAGGGAACACATCAGAGTATTCATCCAATAGTTTTTGGGTAGTTGCTTCACAGACTGCGGCTCGGTACTCTCCGCTTGTTGGCTTGCATGAGACTCTGACCTTCTGATCTGGGAAATCGATGGTTGATTCCCCACACCTGATTATAGCTTTGTGGCGGTTCAGGAATGGCATGCCTATTAGGGCATCGTATTTGGCTAAGTTTCCAATCAGCATTTCCTGGGGGGGTAGGACTGCAGAACCAAGTCGAATGGTTGCACTACAGGTTTTATGGCTTGTGGATCGTGATCCTTTTACAGCCATATTGACTGGTATGGGTTGGTTAAGGTCTCGAGTGGGGAGTCCATGGACAGAGACAAAGGCATTACTGATCATATCTCTTCCGATTGCGCCAGTGTCGAATAGGACTCGAGCCCTTTTATCATTGATTAGGATTGTTCCTTCCAGAGTGGTGTGTGCCTTGAATGTAGCCGGAGGTCGAACACTGTTGCATTCCACATAGATATATCCGATATGGATTTCTTCGTATTCACTAGATTGGACGTTATCGCTTTCAACATTGTTGGCCGATGCCTCTTGCTTAATTGCCTTTCCTTTTCCTCTCTTCGAAGGGCAGTTCTTTGCCCTGTGTCCTGTTTTTCCACATTCAAAACATTCTCCTTTTTCCCGTCTCGATTCTTTGGAGGATTTTGTTTTCTTCTTGAAAACCCGTGGGGTGTCATCTCCAGAGTTGCTGGAGGCTTTGTGTCTTGGCTGGCTGTTTCTACTAGAGGAAGTCTGTGTTTTGTAGGCCTTGGTCTCATGGAGAATGGCGTCCTTTCGTTCTGCTCTTGCAATAATTACTCAATATCATCGCCATCTTCCTCGAGTGGTTCTACTTCTCGCCGGAGGGTAGGGTGCATAGTGTCGTAGAATCGTCGCTTCAGGATGTATTTGGAGATGCTTCCTCTCTCCATTCGGTCCTTATACATTATCAAGTCCGTAGCCACATCGGTGATTCGCTTGACATGCGTTCCGTTAACTTGCTGGAGCTGGTTAAATTTGTTGTATAGGAGGTCGTTGGTTATAGAGGATTGGAATGGTCCTTTCAGGTAATCGAGAACTGTAGATCCTCTTAATCTTACATTTCCGCCGAAGTCCTTATAGCATTGGTGGTATGTGTCGGTTGCCTTTCCTTCACAGAATGATCCAATGATAAGTCCGGTTGTAGGATCTTCCACATCTTTTCCTTGTAAGAGTAGGAAGTGTGAGAGTTCTGTGGCCCATCGTTCAAAGGCTTCAGGTTTGAGGTCTTTCCCTTCGCCTGTGAACTTCACTGGGAGGTGAAGTTTAAACTTAGGGGGTTCAAATGCTGCGGGTACCTCCTCTTCTTCAGGCCTTGCCCGAGATTTCCCTCCTCCAGAAGGCCCTCCTCCTGTGCTAGCCATATCTGATTCGCTACTAGATTCTGGGTCGTTTGGAGGTTCAAAGGAAGGCTTCTTTGCTGGAGTAGAAGGGAATTCTCCTGGGGGTTGTGTGTCCTCCGTGTTTGCAGGATCGCCCGGCTCTTTGGCAGAGTTCCGGGGTTGTTTCTTTCTTGTAAGATCTTGCCATGGGATTTGCTTCCCACTCCTGGTCATCAAAGACTCTATCTTGGGTTTGAGATGAAGCCGAATGTGCTGTGATTCTGCCGCTTCTCTCCGCTAGCGTTCTGAGGTGGATATTGATAGGTTGATCAGGCCTAAATCCGGGGACAGGTTATTAACCACATGCTGAGGTTAAAAAAATGTAACGTGTTCACAAGGTGCTAATCACGTTATCGATAATAGATACGATAGTTGGCAGGTGGCCTGCTCTTCCAGAGAGGAGGCGAGAGCTGAGAACTAAAGGAGGCTTCGAGGGCGTACTGAGGAACAAAGAAGTAACCGTTCAACCAAGTATATTGAAATACTGTCTGTCGAAGTCTGCCTTTTCCATCGTAGAAACAGGCGGTCGTTAAATACACAAATCTGTTCATGTCTAGCATGAACGAAACTAATCAAAGGTATCAATCGATACACTTTGGTAAAACTCTTTAAGTATCAAAGCGATACTTAAAACAAAACATAAAACAAAACCAAGTATCAAACGATACTTAAAACAAAATATAAAACAAAACCAAGTATCAAACGATACTTAAAACAAACCAAGTATCAAAGCGATACTTAAAACAAAACATAAAACAAAACCAAGTATCAAATGATACTTAAAATAAAACATAAAACAAAACCAAGTATCAAACGATACTTAAAACAAACCAAGTATCAAAGCGATACTTAAAACAAAACATAAAACAAAGCCAAGTATCAAACGATACTTAAAACAAACCAATAACCAAGTACCCGTACCGGTTACAAAAAGGAAGAGAGGACTTCCAGCAAATGTAGGAGGAGGTATAACAACGAAGTCTCCAAAAGGTATTCGAAGTTAAACACTTGAAGCCTATCATGAGATAGAAATCAAGGGCTCTAATTTCATCGACACCAAACCTTCACTACTGACACAGGGTGAAAGAAGGAGGAAAAGTACTTAGAATTCAATCTAATTTTATTTTAACGCATACTGCCAACACTGGCATACAACAAGCTCCAGGGCCGGGCCCCCAGGTTGTCGCATCCTGGATACCACTAAGGACTAACTAAATCTCCAACCTGGTACATCAAACATGCTCGCACCATGCTCCAACACGAACACTAAATACAAAATCATCATCAGTAAAAAAAGGTCCTCCTCAGCCCAGCCTACCTGCCAGCCAAGTTACCCGTACAAAATATAAAGGTTCCACTACCGCCACCTGAATGTGACACCACGATATCTTCCTCCATGGTGGAAACCCTCCTGAGTACCCCCACTCAATGATCTCAGGACACTCCGCGGACTGCCCTGGCACCCATTCACATTGCTAAACAAAAGAAACACCCAACTGCCATGCACGTAGACCCATGGGAAAGCCGACTTACAGAGTAAAAGACTCCCTAGCCAAGGGGGTACGAACCATCATAGAGATTTCGGGGGGCACCACACTGGTAGCGAAGTCCAAAACCCTCGACGGAAGCTGCGAGAACGAGACAGTCCCCAAGCCGCCAGTACTTAACCGAACATACCCAGGTATTGAGCTCCTGCTCTAACTCCTCAGCTTGCTCCGCAGGCAGCGAACCCACCATGGACTCTGTAGTAACTGGTTTGTGGTAGTGAACCACTGAAGGCAATGACTCTTCTGAGTCGGAGACAAGTAGCACAGGTGAGGTCTGGTCTTGTTTGACCTGGCACTTCTTGTTTTTCTTCCTCTTCCCACTCCAAGGTGCAGGTCTAGTAACAGGAGTGAACGGACCACCCCTATCACCACTCACTGCCACAGGAGGGACGCCACTAGAGGCATTACCATGACCAGCAACAGGCTCAGCCACAGAGGACTCAGGCACCTTCCCCTCTGATGGGGGTGATACCACTGCAGCTGGTGCCACCACGCCAGGATCCACCCTACCCACACCAGGAGCCAGCACCTCAAGCGGAGCTGACAAATCAGGAACAGGTCCATCCACACCACCATCCACAGCCGAAGCTGCAGGAGGGGCCAGGATAACCAGGGGTGCAACATTCCCACAAGGGAGCTCCTCGCTGGACTCTGTAAATTCTCAGGGTCTAGCCCACCCCCCCCAACCGAGTCCACCATAGTAACTGAAGTGACCGAGGGGACAGGCAAAGAGGGGATAACCGTACGAGCTTCAGCCGCGAGAATCATGACCAAACAGTGAACTATATCGCATTCAGAGGCCAGGGCAGCCGACAAGGTAGATATCTCTTTCTTGGCACGATGAAATTGCCGAGAAAGGATGAAGATGTGATGCCGAAGGTGAGAGACTTCGGCCTCTAGGGCGAAGTTCTTGTCCATGGCACGAGAGAGAACCATTGACAAACATAAAGCAGATGTGGCAGAGGGGGCAGAGGCTCACTTAGCCATTGCAACCATCAGGAGGTGACTGTCGTGAACAACCAAAAGGATAAGTAGAAGGAAGAAAGGACTTCCAGCAAATGTATGAGGAGGTATAACAACAAAGCCCTCGAAAGGTATTCGAAGTTAAAGACTTGAAGCCTATCATGAGATAGAAATCAAGGGCTCTGATTGGATCAACACCCAACGTTCACTACCGACACGGGGTGAAAGAAGGAGGAAAAGTACTTAGAAATCAATCTAATTTTGCTTAAGCTCATACCACCAACACTGGCATACAATGAGCCCCCGCTGGCACAGGGATACTACTAATCGGAATACCACTAATTCTAAGCTAACTAAGTGTACCACCCCGCACCTGCCATCCCTGAGTCATGCCTGCATGAGAACTAATTACAAGACCATCAAGTAACCCAGAGCCTGCCCTGGTCTAAGTTCGTAGCCCCTCTGGTATGAAGCCAACAAGCGCTAAGCGTAGCCCAAGCCAAGCAAAAGACCGACCCGACCAGGTTCCTTGTCCAACAATCATAAAATCACTACCACCCAGTCTAAATACCGTCCTGCAATACCTCCACCACAGTAGAAAACCAAACAAAATACACCAACTAAACCTACCGGCGAAACAATGGCAGGGAGGAGGCAACCAACATGTCAACCTCTTGCACCTGCATGCCAGGCCATCGACCCTATGAATCCACTTTGCTGGTTGCCTTCGTGGAGTGTACCGGTGAGGATGACCTATACCTGCAGCCTGTCCTCCAAACAAAAACACAATAAACAAAGGAAATACATAGAGGTAGTGACAGACCGTAAAGGTCAGTAGGGCCTATCTCCCACCCGTGGTACCTTGTCTCCTCCTGCTATACCCAGAACCAAACTAAAGAAACCAAACAAACTCCACAAAACCCAGCACACAAGACACAAACAAGTCCAACTAGGTGGTCACAACCCACTATTCACACAGGTGGCCATCAGCCAACTGCTCCGGCAGGGAGCTTTACAGCACTCAGCAGCTTCACCTAACAGCCCAAGCTGGACTGGAAACATTTAATTAGACCTCGCCCAACCTGAAGCAGGCCTGACCGGTGCTCGCAGGCGCCTCTCCCTCCCCAATTAGCCCCATCCAAGCCCCACACACCAGGTGCCGCAGAGCCCATCCAGCCCACCCAGTTCCTCAGACAGATCAACCGTCTGATAGCCATGGGACAGCTGATACCTAGCCCCATCTAGCAGCCACTGGTCTTAGCTGCCCAACAGAGCCCCGTCTCCCAGCATTACCGAGGAGGGTACGCCAGCCACAGCAGGTAGCTACAAAGCATACAGCACCAGTACCCAAAGGCACCAGCACCAGCCACACCGTCCAGCTGAACCGAAGTCCAACCAATTCGGGAAAGAGTTAGGTGGAGGTCGCCCAAGCCAGCCCTACAGGTCCGGAAACCCAGATCAAACGACGGGCAAGAGGCGCCCCCAACCGACGTGACAGGGAGGGGGAGGGTGAACGAACAGAAGTAGACAAACAGAAGGTAGACCCTACTTGCAATGGGTGAAGCAGCCAACCACGGTCCCCAACTGAACTACCCAAACGCACAGACAATACAAGTGTCTGGCAGCTAATCATCCCACACCACCCCAGGCAGCAATGAAAAACTACACTAGGGGAAAAATCTGCTCAGGGTCAAAGCCATCCCCATGGAGAGGAGGAGGAGACACCTGACTGAATCACCGTAAATGCCGCAAGGACAAAAACTCCAAGGGAGTAGCGATAAACAACATCGTAGGATTCCGACCGTAGAAACGAAAACGTAATGAGGAGGGACTAGGCACGTACCAACCTACCACCTGAGGAGTAATGCGGCCGGTACAATCAGTTGAAACTTGGGAAGGTCATCAGTCTAACCCAAGGGCATTTTGTATCGCGATAACTAAGAACTCCATTAAAACCCAACAAGAAGCATGAGCTGGCCCAGAGAATGACACGGGTGATCCCCCCAAACACAAGGTTCAATCCCCCCAAACCAATGTGAAACCTGTGAGTAGATGATAGACCAAAAGCCAATGACATTTTACTGAAAGTTGCTTATAAGCGACCATGATGATATTGATGAATATCTCGAAGTACCAGCATCGTGAGATCACCAGCAGGTGACGAAACCAGAAGCAAACAAGTAATCCGCCATGCAACCCCTAACAAACCTCAACACCAAGAACCCCTGAAACTGCTGAGCGAACTCAGATATCACCCCCAGAATCTAAGGCACCACGGCCCATCATGGGTGAGAAAGAAACGCGCGGGGCGAAGCAACAGCAAAGACGAGGAAAAGTACTTAGAATTCAATCTAATTTTATTTAAACTTGTACCGCCAACACTGGTATACGACGAGTCTAAGGGCTGGGCCCCCAGGTTGTCGCATCCCGGATACTACTAACTACGAACTAACTAAACCTCCAACCCCATACCTCAAACATGCCCGCGCCATGCCCTAACGTGAATACTAAATACAAAGCCATCAACGGTAAAGAAAATCCTCCTCAGCCCAGCCTATCCGCCAGCCAAGTTACCCGTACAAAATACAAAAATCCACTACCGCCACCTGAATGTGACCCCGCAATATCACCCTCCACAGTAGAACCCCGCCTGAGTGCCCCCACTCAATGATCTCGGGATACTCCGCGGACTGCCCCGGCACCCATCCCCATTCCCAAATACAACAAACACCCAATACCCAAGCATGTAGACCCGAGGGAAAGCTGACTTACAGGGCGAGGGCTCCCTAGCCAAGGGGGTACAAACTATCTTAGAGAATCAGGGGGGCACCACGCTGGCAGCGCAGCCCAAAATCCTCAATGGAAGCAGCCAGGATAATATAGTCTCCAAGCCACCGGCACTTGACTGAACATGCCCAGGTATTCAACTCCTCCTCCAACTCCTCAGCTCGCTCTGCAGGAAGCCTACCCGCCGCGGACTCTGTAGTAGCCGGTTTGTGGTAGCACACCGGCGAAGGTGATGACTCTTCCGAGTCAGAGACAAGTGGCACAGGTAAGGTCTGGTATTGTTTGACCCGGCACTTCTTGTTTTTCTTTCTCTTCCCACCCCCAGGTGCAGGCCTAGCAACAGGAGTGGACGGGCCACCCTCATCACCACCCACCACCACAGGGGGGATGCCACCAGAGGCATTACCCTGACCAGCCACAGGCTCAGCCCCAGAGGACTCAGGCACCTTCCCCTCCGAAGTGGGTGATACCACTGTAGCTGGTATCACCACACCAGGATCCACCCCATCAACACCAGGAGCAAGCACCTCAACCGGATCCGACGAATCAGGAACTAGTCCACCCACACCACCACCCATAGTCGAAGCTGCAGAAGGGGCGGGGATAACCGGTGGCGCAACATTCTCCTGAGGAAGCTCCTCCACTTGATCCTGAGAACTCTCAGGGTCTAGCCCACCCCCCTCAACGGAGACCACCGTAGCAACTGAAGCAACCGAGGGGACAGGCGAGGAAGGGATAACCGTAGGAGCTTCAAGCGCCAACATTGTGAGATAACAGCGATTAATAGAACATTCATTTTCGAGCGCAGCCGACAAGGTAGATATCTCTTTCTCAGTGTGATGAAATCGCCAAGAAAGGGTGGAGATGTGATGCCAAAGGCGAGAGACTTTGGCCTCTAGGGCGAAGTTCTTCTCGACGGCACAAGACAGAACTATCGAAGAATGTAGAGCGGATGTGGCGGAGGGGGCAGACGTACACTTAGCCATTATGACTATGAAGAGTCGACTGTAGTGAATAACAGAAAGGATAAGTAGAAGGAAGAAAAGACTTCCAGCAAACGTAGGAGGAGGTATAATGACGAAGCCCCCAAAAGGTGTTGGAAGTTAAAGACTTGAAGCCTATCGTGAGATAGAAATCAAGGGCTCTGATTGGATCGTCACCGAACCTTCACATTCCGACACGGGATGAAAGAAGGAGGAAAAGTACTTAAAAGTCAATCTAATTTGATTTAAACTCGTACCGCCAACACTGGCATACAAAGAGCCCCGGCTGGCACAGGGATACCGCTAACCGGTATACCACTAATCCTAAGCTAACTCAGTCTACAGTCCCGCACCTGCCATCCCGGAGTCATGCCCACACGAGAACTAATTATAAGACCATCTAACAACCCAGTGCCCGCCCCAGTTCAAGTCCATAGCCCCTCTGGTATGAAGCCAACCAGCACTAAGCATAGCCGAAGCAGAGCAAACGACCAACCCAACCAGGTTCCTCGTCCAACAAAAATATAAAATCACTACCGCCTGGTCTGAATACCGTCCCGCAACACCTCCACCACAATAAAAAACCAACAAAACTAAAACAAATATAAACTGCAGGCGACACAATGGCAGAGAGGAGGTGACCAATATGTCCACCACTCTCATCCACATGCCAGGCCATCGACTCTAAGAACCCACTTTGCCAAGTGCCTCCGAAGAGCGTAATGGTGAGGAGGACCTGTACCCGCTGCCTGTTCCCAAAAACAAACTCACAAACAAAAGAAATACATAGAGGTGGTGACAGACCTAAACAGCCAGTGGGGCCTATCTCCTACCCATGGTGCCTTGCCCCCGCCCGCCATGCCTACTGCCAAACGAAAGAAACCAAACAAACCCCCACAAAACCCAGCATGTAAGACCCAAACAAGTCCAACCAGGTGGTCGCAACCCACTATCCGCACAGGTGGCCATCAGCTAACCGGTCCATTGGGGAGCCTTACAGCACTCAGCAGCTTCACCCAACAGCCCAAGCCGCACTGGAAACACTTAATTAGACCTCGCCCAACCTGACGCAGGCCTGACCGGTGCTCGCAGGTGCCTCTCCCCCCCCAATCAGCCCCCCCCAAGCCCCACACACCAGACCCCACAGAGCCCATCCAGCCCCCCCAGCCCCTCAGACTGATCAACCATCCAACAGCCACAGGACAGCGTATACTCAGCCCCACCAGGCAGCCATTGGTCTTGGTCACAAGAACAGAGCCCTAACCCTCAGCACCGTATAGCCAAGGGGGGCCCACCAGCCACAGCCAGGAGCCACAAAGGAGGCAGCACCAACACCCGAAGGCATCGGCACCAGCCACACCATCCAACCCAGCCGAACCGAAATCCAACTGAGCCGGAAAAGAGTAAGCAGAGCCAACCAAAGCCAGCCCCACAGGTCCGGCAACAGGCACGGACCGAACGACAGGCAAGAGGCATCCCCAACTGATGCGACAAGAAGGGGGAGGGTGAACAAAGAGAAGCAGACAAACAGAAGGTAGGCCTCACTTGCAATGGGTGAAGTGGCCAACCACAGACCACAACCAAACCACCCAAACGCACAGACAACGCGAGTGTCTGGCAGCTCAATCGTCCTACACCACCTCAGGTAGCAATGAAAAACAACCCCAGGGGGTAAGATCTTTCAGGATCAAAGCCATCCCCACTGTAGCGAGGAGGAGATACCTGGCTGAACTACCGTATATGCCACAAGGACAAAAACTCTAAGGGAATGGTAATAAACAACATCGTAGGATTCTGACCTTAGAATCATGTAGTAAAGAGGAGAGGGGGGGCCAGCGAGGCCCACTCCCCAGTGGATTGATGCGGCCAGTATGACACATTGATACTTGGAAAGGTCATCGGTCTAACCCAAGGGCGTTTTGTATCACAAGAACAAAGGACTCTGTTAAAATCCAGCAAAAGACATGAGATGTCTCAAAGAACGACCCGGGTGATCCCCCCACACACAATGTTCAATCCCCCCAATCGAACGCGAGACCTGCGAGTAGACGATAGACAGGAAGCCATAGACATTTTACCAAAAGGAGTTCGTAAGCGACCGTGAAGAAGTGCTCAAAGTGACAGCATCGTGAGAAGCTATCAAGCGACGAAACGAGAAGCAAACAAGTAATCCGCCACGCAACACCTAACAAACCTCAACACCAAAGACCTCAGGAACTACTGAGCGAACTCAGATATCTCCCCCAGAATCCGAGGCATCAAGGCCCATCATGAGGGCAAAAGAAATGCTCGGGTGAAGCGATGGCAAGGACGAGGAAAAGTACTTAGAACAAAGTGTGAAGAACCGATCCTCCTTGGCCACATCGGCCTCCTTATATAGTGTTCTTCCCGCCCGTAGTCTTGTGACCCGAAGTGGTCACATGTGCAAAACCAAATCATAATAAACTAGTCATGTGACCAAAGTGGTCATACGCCCAAAATGCATGACCTCGAAGCAGGGTCATGTGTGAAAACTCATAAACCCATCTTAATACAATAAACAAGTCATATGACTCGACTGAGTCATATGTATGAAACCCATGAGCTCATAATGAGGTCTTGTGCAAAACATAAATCATTTGCACAAGGCATACCTGCAAGGTAAACTCGTAAGGCATACTCATCAGGCTCATGTCTCATGACTCGTAATCAAGTTATGTATAAAACATAATAAATCATAACATAATAAATCATATGACACAAATAAGTCATATGTGTGAAACAACAACATACCTATGACTCATAATCATGAGTCATGTAAAAACCCTTTCCGTTCCAAGCCACGTTCGTGACAGATAGCAGGTTTGAGAGCATTTATCCTCTTCTATCCCGCATGAGAGATAGAATTAGGACCAGGGGTAGAGGTGTAGGATGACTGAGACAAAGCTCTAGAAATTTCCTCTGTGCAGACTGATGGTGCGCCTAAGTGCCTGTGTATGAAGGCATGAGATAGGAGAGGTGGACCTGGAGGAAAGAAGTGATTAAGCAGTGTATTATTGAGTTGAAGAAGGGTGAAAGCTCTGGAGAGATCAGGGAATCTCTCTGGTTTGGTGCCATAGGCAGCCTTTTTGGCCCACCAAACAGAGTGAGGTGAGACTTGAGCTAGGAGGTTCTTCGATGATTGCCTCTTAGGCTGTTTGACTGCCTGGAAGTAATTGTTTTTGTGATTGTAGAGCTCCGAAAACGAAGATGGTGAGGAGCTATGTCTTTGGGCCCTGGAGTAAGTATGGAAAGGTCTGCATATATCGGATAGCTTTGCATTCTACTAGAAAATGGAGGGGGCTAATGCTCTTTTCAGGTATGTATACTAGTGTAGGAAAGTAGTAAGGAATTGGAGGTGCTTTTCCAGCCACTTATCAAGTTCCGTATCTATGGTGTGGAGGCCAGGTGGAGGGTAAGAGAAATCCTTGAAATAGAGAAGTTAGGCATGCCAGTCAGTCTGGTACAGTCATGTCTGAAAAGTCTATGTACCCCTTACAGTAACAGCACTACTACTACAAATAATAATATTGACTACAACAAAAAAAAGATATGAGTACAATTTTAAAATAGATAATAGTAGAAATAGAAAAAAACAGTTTCCCAATTCTACCATTTTGTATGGCTTCTATCTGCATCTAATACAGCCTGAAGTCTCACAAGCATCTTCTGAATCTATCCATCAAATGTCCCTTGGGGAATGAGGTCCTACTATTTCTTTTGCTGCCTGCAATAATTTGGCAGCACTATTGGGCCTTCTCTCAACCTTGGAGAATTGCTTTCTGAGTGCTCTTTTGAGAATTGCTCAGGCATTCTCAATAGGATTGAGATCTAGTGAGTTGGAAGGCCAAATCAATCTTTGATATCCACAGTCCTCATGGAAATTTTTGTTTTCTGCTCTATTATGCCATAATGCATTATTAGCAGCCATATAGATGGTTTGAAAAGCTTTGTCTATGGCTTCTATGGAGATAAGGTAGGGTTTATGAATCTCAGTTGCATATTGGTTGGAATTGAAATCAAGTCTGTCTCTTTTGCTGGTCCTTTCCTACTCGGCCATCTTCCTTACAAAAATGAGCTCAGTTCTCCCTTTATGCATTATTGCAGCATATACACCTATGTTGGTACACACTGACTGAAAGCCAGACTTTAAGCTCTTTTCTTCCAACTCTTCACCTGGTTTAAGTGTGACCTTTCTTCCCACTGGATTTGAATCATATTCAATTGTGGCTTTATCCATAAAAACCATCCATTTCTAAGCTCTTGTCCAGTTCCTCCTTACTCTAGCTAACTCCTTCCCCTCCTCCTTCTGTTCTTCTCTCCAAGAAGGCTTTTTCCTTGGTATTTTGAGATTAAATCCAGCTTCTTTGAATATCTTGCTAATAGTATCTTTACCAAGTTCAATATTGCCTTTTTGAGTAATGTCTCTGAGGCCTAAATAAGGCTCAGCATCAATAACATCAAGAAATACTTCCCTTTTAGCATCAGTAATCTTGGTTGGTCTGCTAGATCTGGAGGCATTATTGGTGTTTCCATCTCTGAATTTTGCATTTTTAACTACAGTTGAAACAGTTGACTTGGAGAGGTTCATAAACTTTGAAATTTTACCATATCCCATGTTAGTATATTTGTAGAGAGCATAAATTTCCCTTTTCTGGTCTTCTCTGAGTGTTTGGGAGTGTGGTAGTGCCATGATAGGAAGTGATATTGAGGTGATTGTTGGTTGCACGATTGCCAAGTAGGGATACATAGACTTTTCAGACACCCCTGTACCAGTTAGAGAGCAGGTCTGCCTTTTTCAGCAGCAGGACAGAAAGGCAAATGGATATTGGGAGGTCATCTGAGCATGTGACGCAGAGGTCGGTAGTCCAACCCCCTGTATAGGGGGCAAGAAGAGAGTTGGTGAAGAATAGATCTTAGACTTCAGGCTGTAATGCGGCATTAAAGTGGTAGTCAATGAAGATACCAGGAGTTTTGAGTAGCTGGTAGTTCTGATCATTGGTACTATCGAAGTACAGAGTAAAGATAGAGTATTCATTGGCGGAAAAGAAACAAAGAGGATCAGATCCAGTATAGTGGATGTTGAGGTCTCCAGCAGTAAGGCACAAGTAGTCATGGTCTACAAACAGAGATGCAGGAGACATGGTCCTATTGCCATAGGAGGTGCTATGAGTAGAATAGGCATTGTACACTCAGAACATAGTAAAGACTGAGTCGAACAAACTAGTAGGAGAAAACACATCCACAGCCATCAAATCAGGCCATTCAAAAAAAAAAAAACAGTTGGTAATGAAAAAACATTCATAAAATCTAGAAAAGCATACACAGCAACCCTTGGTAGGATGCCACAAACAAAAAACAAGGTAAAAGCATTAAAGTCCTGAGAAGCTGGCAGGCAGTTCTTGTAAACAGCAGGATCCTGTATCAAAAGCAACATAGGAAAATCTTGTAAAGTCTTGAAACAATTAAGCAAGGAAAGAAAAACATCCCAGCTTCCCAAACAGTTATGTTGTATAATAAAAAGTTTATTAAGTAAGTTAGAAGAGGAGCTCTCTGAGGGAGATGAGGGAGCTAGGTTGCACTCACTCATTAAGTCCATGGGGGCTGGAGATGAAGGAAAGACATAATCATTTGCTCATAAGACTGGGGCAACTGAGTGTCAGGGATGAAGAGCCAAGAAGGAAGGAATATGGAGGGTATCAGGGGTCTCTTCTTCAGAATTGTCAGCCTATTACTGTACTGGCGTAGTAGGAACAGAGGCAGTATTCTGAGTGGTGTTTATTTGTTCCTCCACCTTTGTACTCTGATGGGCCACTTTATAGGAGGCTAGTGGAGATATCTTGGAATATTTAGGGTTAGTGGGGTATGTAAGCTCTCAAAATTGGGGCACTTGAGCAGGAAAGCTACGCTGCAGGCTGGAGTGGCCTTGATGTTGCCACCATTGAGACTGGTAGAGTTGAGGCATAAATGTGCTAACTTGTTATGAGAGCCAAAACAAAGAAAGCAGGTGGGAAGGTCTTGTTTGTACATTGGCAAGGAGTTGCTGACTGCGGAGGCCCCCATATCGTGATAGCCTCC